>NC_064284.1:24380755-24401389 GCF_019186545.1 Solanum stenotomum
TTATAGATACCTTGGAATAGAGCAAGAATGAGGTTGCCATCTCCAATATAGATAATCGTTATCTGGGCGGCCATGTTGTTGGCATGTTAACTGTGGTTGTATATAAGGACAATCCTCTGTATATAACGGCCGGCTCTTGCTGTCCCAAACCCAACTTCCGCTGAAAACGTCGCAGCCTTCTTCTCTCTCTCCAATTGCAAATGCCAACTTCTCCTTCCTCCTCTCTACCACAACAATGAGAAATCGTGTAAGCCAAAGTTATCAAAAGGAACAAAAAAAATAAAAAAATTGTGTGTACTCACTGATTATTCTTGAGATGGAATTGTAATTAGAGCCGGAAAGTTTGGGATGAGATTGGGTAAAAATGAAAGAAAAGACTTCACTATAAAGAATAATGATGATAAAAAAGATGATTAAAGCTAATAAAGTTGATAGAAAAGGAGCTTTTCTGTGAAGAGAAGAGGGAGAAGAAGGAGATGACTTCATTTCTCTCTCGAGTTTTTTGATGGTTGGTTCGGCTCCCTTTTCATGTAATTTTAGTTTAGGGGTAAAATCGTCTAAATAAGTTTGTGTTTTTTTAAAAAATATTTACAAAAATCAAAAACTGAAAAGTGAATATTCCCAACTTATTTTTAACTTTTAACTAAAAAAGAGCCCATCAAAACACTCCTGACCTCTAAATTTGAAGGGTCTCATTTCTTAGCAATGATAAACTTATTTTTAAATATATTTATGAAAGTTGTGTACTGCAAGTCTGCAATTCAAAAGTCATTATTTTTTTCTTATTAAATTTCAAACTCTGTGTTAAATGAAAATTAGATAAATAAATTAAAAGGAAGAAAATCCTATTATAGAAAAAGTAATTGTTTTTCATATAAAACAAAGATACAACTTTACATCTCAAAATAATCTTTTAAGAAATATATTATCTCCCATGTTAAAAGAAATTTAATGTTTCTATATTTGATATAGGAATTTTTATTAAAATAATAAATTTGAAATCATGTGAGTTGTTTGTGTGAAGTATGGAACATTGTCCTGTTCCTAACCCATGTTTTTATGTGGAGGGTGGAACATTCGTCTTGTTCCGAATAATATCATGTTAGGCGGAGGAAAAGACAAAATATTTGTTTAGGGAGAGTATATATTTTAAAATATATTCACATAATAATTTGTCATAAGTGGTGAATTAAAATTTTAAAATGTTTGGTAAAAATTTCTAGACTTATTATTGATAAAAAAAATCAAAAATATTATTAACAAATATACAGGTTTTGAAGGAATTGTTTTCCCAGAGGTTCTATTTCAACAAATGCGGTTGTTATATTACTCAAAAAGAACTAGATAATTGTTACATAGAGATAATTTTATTTAAAAACGTAGTGTTATACTTATTATAAAGGTAAGAATAATGGTGTGTATCAGTCGGTTCGGTTTTAAGTATTATCGGTTCAGTTTATCGATTTTTAAATATGCTAAACCGATAACCAAACCAATAAGATATTTTTGTATTGGTTTTCGGTTTATCGGTTTTTGTACTTTAACGGTTCGATTTAACCAATACGAAAATGCTTTCAAAATAAATATATGACTTGTCCAATAATTTGACGCGAAATAAAAAAGAAAGAAATCAAATTACTCATTGAGTGCAAAATTTCTGCTTAGTGTAGTAAAAATATATCAAATATTCACAATTCACAACGGTAGTCGTTGTCTAACCCTTGTCGTCGTTCTTGCAAACCATAGCCATCGCCGTTCTTAGTTCTTTAGGTTTTGACGTAGTGAACCTAAAGACTAAAGTAATACTAAAATCTAAAGGGTAAATGTTGATAGCAAAGTTAAGTAGTTTTAATTGTGTAGGATCCTTATAGCTATTGTCACCCCCCGAGGCTACCCCCTTGAAGTAAACAAGGGACTTAGGATCACGAGTGACTTCAAGCTAACCCTGCTGGCATATCATAAGCATACTAAGATAAACTGAAATGAGAAATACTGTGTGGAAGCTTAAAACATGATATACACTGAAATGGGGAATACCCAATACTATCTGAATATATAAACTGAGTTTAATGACAACTGGAATATCAAACTCCAAGCTAAAACTGAATATAACTATGTCTGAATGAAAGCCTCTAATTGACTAGAGATGCTGCGACATGTCCCTAGCTAACTCTAGTAAAACTGAAATTGAAAGACTGAAAGTAAAAGGAAACATGTATATCGTCCTCGAAGAATGAGGACTCACCACTGATACTGCTGAACTGGAGATCGGGAACCGATCTATGCGTGATCTGAGAGCTGAGGACCTAAACCTACATTACGAGAAGATGTAGCGCAGAGTATGCGTCAGTACTTAAAAGGTACTGAGCATGCATGATAGAATAAAGCTGAACAACATATACATAACTAAAATAAAACATACTGATCAATGATGTAAGATGAACATGAAGAATATACTGAACATACTGAACATGAACTAAACTGAATCCAATAAACAATTTCATAACATACTGAAACTGAATACTGAAATATAACTGGTAACCTGGTCAATGCACTAGAATCTGACTTTGGAAGCTACTAATAACCGACATAAAACCACGTGAGCTAAACGTGGAGTCCGATGTACCGCCCCATCGAGAGGACCCAATATACCTTGCCAAGTATATAAAGGCATGACTGGCATGATCACTAAATTTGATGCCCACAAAGGGGACTTAACCTACGGGGCACATAGTTCTGGGACTATAAAGGTGACTGACCTTAGTCCAAATCGGTATTAAGCCTACTCTCAATAGAATGTATAAAATACAACATAACTGAAATAACTGGATAGCTCGAGATCTTGACATGCTCACTGAAAATGCAACATTAAGTAATGATAATGAAACATTTGAAAACTGATGCATGTATATCTGTCTAAACTGGCCTAGCCAGTGTAATTCATGAACTAAACGAATCAACACATCTACGGTTTTTGATTTCATGCAAGAAATTAAGCAATATTGTTACGAAATCATAATAATCTAATTTGGAGTATTCAAACAGCTAAATTACAATGATTATTTGAAGTTCTATAAACCCTAGGTCTAACAAATATTTAGGGAATCAAGATTCTGACTGAAATCTAGGGACCTAGTGGATGACAGAAATCCATCAGTGAAATCCCACATACCTAGTGACAAATTCCACAGAGAAATCTTTCCATTCGAGGGCTGGAACTGAGGGAAATATCTTCTAGTTCTTAAGGGGTTTGGTCGATGCTCTCTCTTTTATTTTTCTTGGTCTGATCAATTTCTTTGAGAATGAATTGGTTAGGGTAATACTGATTAAGTTACTAGGCTTAAACTGACCAAAACGACAAAGTTTAGGTGTCCAACGTGTAAGGGAAAAGACCAAACGATCCCTGACTTAAATCTGTCGGGGCCAATCGACGGGCCTAACCGACGAACTGTCGACTGACCTTACCTCGCTGCATCAACACACAACCTAGGCCGATTCTGGATGCATCGCAATAGATCACATAACCGTTTGAACCATCTGGTAGAGTCAAAACATGAGTTATAGTCAACCTAGTTTTCAATTTTGAGAAGATCTTCTTACAATCGTCTGACCACTGAAACTTAACATTTTTCTGGGTCAACTTAGTCAATGGAGAAGATGAGGATGAAACTCCTTACATGAACCTTCTATAATATCCAGCTAAACCCAAGAAACTTCTTATATCTATAGGAGAGGTAGGTCTGGGCCATTGTTTCACTGCCTCTATTTTCTGACAATCCACTCGGATCCCTTCGCTAGACACAATATGCCCAAGGAAAGCAACTGATTGCAACCAAAACTCACAGTTGCTGAACTTAACAAATAACTGGCGATCTTTGAGAGTTTGCAAGACAACCCTCAAATGAGTCGCATGTTCTTCCTCATTTCTAGAGTAAATGAGAATATCATCAATAAAGACGATAACGAACAAGTCCAAATACTACTTGAACTACCTATTCATCAAGTCCATCAAAGTTGCAGGAGCATTGGTTTGTCTAAATGACATAACTACAAATTCATAATGACCATACCGAGTTCTGAAGGCTATTTTTGGAATGTCACTATCTCTGACTCTGAGTTGATGATAACCGAATCTAAGGTTTATTTTTGAAGTTGGTCGAACAATTCATCAATCCTGGGGATAGGGTACTATTATTGATTGTGACTTTGTTCAACTGCTGATAGTCAATGCACATCCTGAGAGACTTATCTTTCTTTTTCACGAACAATATTAGTGCACCCCATGGGGAAATACTGGGTCTGATGAAGCCCTTATCTAGAAGGTCTTTCAACTACTCTTTCAATTTCTTAAGCTCTGTTGGAGCCATTCTGTAAGGAGAAATAGAAATAGGCTGGGTATCTGGAAGAAGATCAATTCCAAAGTCGATTTCCCTTTCGGTAGAAACTCCGGGAATATCTTTTAGAACTGACTCAAGAGTTGGGGTTTCAGAGTTGGAATCCTTAACCCGAACTAGATGATAGAGATACCCCTTCGAAATCATCTTTATGTCCTTAAAGTAGGAAATGAATTGACCATAGGCACTGCACTACTACCTTTTCATTCTAAGACTGGTTTGCTTGGAAATTGAAAATATCAACGATCCTAGTTTTACAATCAACTGAGGCATAACAGGAATGTAACCAATTCATGCCTAGAATGACATCAAAGTCTACCATTTCTAACTCTATAAGATCTGCTGAGGTGATTTTCTGAGAGACTGTGACAGGGCAATTTCTGTATATCCGTTTAGCTATAACTAGGTCACCAACTGGAGTAGAGACTAAGAAGGTTTCTGAGAGAGTTTGTGGACTAACACCGAATTTTACTGCTATATACAGACTTACAAAGGAAAGAGTATACCCTGGATCTAGCAAAGCGTAAACATCTAAATGAAAGACTCGCAGCGTACCAGTAACCACATTAGGAGAATCTTCCTGGTCCTGGCGAGCCTGGAGAGCATACAACTTATTCTGGCGTTGACTGCTACTTGTACCAGATGTAGTACCCTGCTAAGTCAGGCGACCTACTGGTGCTGTTGAAGCTGTAGACTGAGCCCTACTAGTGTTAAATCATTGTCCCTATTTAGAAGAAGGGCAATCCCTTAACCTGCGACCAGTCTGACCACACCCAAAACATCTATCCTTCCCTGCAAGACACTCGCCCGGATGGTTCTTACCACACTTTGGACAAGTTGGGTAGGTTATGATACCTGAAACACTCCTCTAAGACTTAGAGCCTGATGCCCTACCTTTCTGATCCTGCCGAAACCTGGGGATGGAGCACTAGATGATGAAGATGTTGGAGCTGAAAAGTTCTGCTGAAACTACGAGCCATTTCCACCACCCAATTTCTGATGAGAGTACTCATAATTCCCTATTATAGCCTTCTTGTTGTCCTTAGCTTGTTCCCTAAGCTTATCTCTCTCAACCTACTGAGCATGATTCATGAGCCTAGAGATACTCATATCCTCCAACAACATAGCATTTCTGCACTCTGTCTTCACCAAGTCAGATACCCCAAACAGGAACTTACTCATTTGTGCCCTGGGATCGGCAACAATATGTGGAACATACCTGGAGAGTTGGGTGAACTTAAGTCCATACTCTTAGACTGACATAGAACCTTGCCTCAAATTCATGAACTCCTGAGCTTTAGCGTCTCTCAACTCTCTTGAAAAGAACCTGTCCAGAAAAGCTCGGTAAAACACTCCCAAGTCACAGGAACTGCATTCTCACCCTTGTTTTCCTTCCATTGAGTGAACCAAATATGAGCTACATCCTTGAGCTGGTAGCACGCCAACTCTACCCTATCATTTCCAGTTACTTGCATCACTCCAAAGATCTTTTTGACCTCATCAATAAAATTATGGGGTCCTCACCAACTTGCGACCCTAGAAACACAGGTGGATTCATCCTAACAAAATCACGGACCCTAGCTGCCATTGATCCACCATTACCATTAGTAGGAACTGGAACACGTTGATTGTTCTAGTTGGCTACACTCTGAGCCAAAAGCTAAATGGCATTTCAAAACTCTGCATTCGAAACCTCATGGTCTAGGGCTAGAGGAACTACGTCAGCATTGTGGGCATTAACATTCCTTGCGTAAGGTCTATGAGGAGGCATGATCTGAAACACATAATGTCGAGTTAGGAAGGAGATCATACCCACGCACAACAAGAATAACAAGAAAGTGAATTTTTTTTCCTAAAAACACTTCGTAGCCTCCCCTATAGGTGTGGTGCGCTTCACACCCATGAAAGGGACTCTATTTAGTGCGGCTTTTCAGACATTCTAGGACTCTTAAACCTAGTTCTCTGATACCAAGTTTGTCACGCCCCGAGGCTACCCCCTTGACATAAACACGGGACTTAGGATCACAAGTGACCCCAAGCTAACCCTACTAGCATATCATAAGCATACTAAGATAAACTGAAATAAGAAATACTGTGTGGAAGCTTAAAACATGATATAAATTGAAATGGGGAATACCCAATACTATCTGAATATATAAACTGACAGTTTAATGAAAACTGAAATATCAAACTCCAAGCTAAAACTGAATATAACTATGTCTGAATGAAAGCCTCTAACTAACTAGAGATGTTGGGACATGCCCCTAGCTACACTGTAGTAAAACTGAAATTGAAAGATTGAAAGTCAAAGGAAACATGTATATCGTCCTCGAAGAATGAGGACTCACCACTGATACTGCTGAACTGGAGATCGAGAACCGATCTATGCGTGATCTGAGTGCTGAGGACCTGAACCTACATCACGAGAAGATGTAGCCCAGAGTATGCGTTAGTACTTGAAAGGTACTGAGCATGCATGATAGAATAAAGTTGAACAACATATACATAACTGAAATAAAACATACTGATCAATGATGTAAGATGAACATGAAGAATATACTGAACATACTGAAGATGAACTAAACTAAATGCAGTGACCAAGTTCATAACATACTAAAACTGAATACTGAAATATAACTTGTAACCTGGTCAATGCCCTAGAATCTGACTGTGGGAGCTACTAATAATGACATAAAACCACATGAGTTAAACGTGGAGTCCGATGTATACGCCTCATCGAGAGGACCCAATATACCTTGCCAAGGGTATAGAGGCATGACTGGCCCCACCTTCTTTATTATTTTGAAAAAAGTAGACATAAAAGATATAATTATCTTGATGGACCATACTCAAAGAAATTATTGTGTCATATGCGACCATTTGAGATTGNGTCCAACTCGTTATTAAGCCTACTCCCAATAGAATGTACAAAATACAACATAATTGAAATAACTGGATAACTCGAGATTTTGACATGCTAACTGAAAATGCAACATTAAGTACTGATAATGAAACTGGCCTAGCAAGTGTTATTCATTAACTAAACGAATCAACACATCTAGGGTTCTAAATTTCATGCAAGAATCTAAGCAACATTGTTAAGAAATCATGATAATCAGATTTGGAGTATTCTAACAGCTAAATCACAATAATTATCTGAAGTTTTAGAAATCCTAGCTAGCAATATTCAGGGAATCAAGATTCTGACTGAAATCTAGGGACCTAGTGGATGAAAGGAATCCACTAGTGAAATCCCACATACCTGGTGATGAATTCCACAGAGAAATCTTTTGATTTCGGGGCTGGAACTGAGGGAAACTTCTGCTAGTTCTTGAGGGGTTTGGTCGATGCTTTTTTTTTCTTAGTTTGATCGATTTCTTTGAGAATGAATTGGTTAGGGTAAGTCTGATTAGTTACTAGGCTTAAACTAACCAAAACGATGTAGTTTAGGGGCTAAATGACGTAGTTTAGGTGTCCAACGTATATGGGAAAAGACCAAACGACCCCTGACTTAAAACTATTGGGGCCAATCTACGGGCCTTACCGACGGACCATCGACTGACCTACGTTCCGTCCTGGTTAGTCGTCGACTGGCTTCAGAGAGGGGTTCTGGGGGTCTTGATCCACGGACCAGGACCGCGGCCCGTGGTCTGACCTACGGTCCGGCCGTGGGTCAACCCTTAGAAGAAATTTCCTGGGTTTCTGGGGAGGGGCTTCAAGTGGCCAACCACGAACCCCTCCTATGGTCTGTGGGTCACCCTACGGTCCATAGGTGGCCCCGTTGGTGGCACCTACAACTTTTGAAATTTCTGCATTCTGGTCTTCTTAGCATACGGGGTGTTACAGTTATAGTCTAAGTAGTTTTAATTTTGTAGGATCCTTATAGTTATAGTCTAATATAGTGATTACATTAATATATTTTGTTTGATATTTATGTATGACTAAAATGTAAAATAGTAAATTATTATATTCTTAATGGGTTATCGGTTACCCAATAACCCAATATTAAAAAATTGATAACTCAATAATTATTTTTATAAAATTATTAAATAACCATTAACCCAATAACCCAATAACCCATAACAATAAACCAATTACACTTTTTTCGATTCGATTTATCGGTCAGTTCAATTTTTGCACACCCTAGGTAAGAAAGGATTCCTTCCAATTGAAGTGTCTCCAGTAATGTTTAATGACACTCTGGATTGCTGCCACGTGTAAGATAATTTCAGAATGTAATATTATTAGAACAATTAAAAATGATAATAATCTTTTGACCAGGGCTAATGACAGCCGTTAATCAGCCCCCACCTTCTTTATTATTTTGAAAAAAGTAGACATAAAAGATATAATTACCTTGATGGACCATACTCAAAGAAATTATTGTGTCATATGCGACCATTTGAGATTGGAGTTGAAGCTAATTTATTTATATTTTAAGAAAATATATTGAGTACTATTATTTTTTTAACGATTTCCTCTACCAAAGAAGAGTGATGTCAAATAGGTGTATTCTTTTTTGCACTCATAATTTTTTAACTAAAAAGTTGTATCATGTATAATTGGTGGAAAAGAAAATACCTCTAAATAAAAATTAAATATCCTTATTTACTACTCACTGTAGTAGTATTAAGCTTGACTAATTAATAAAACACATTAAATTGTCTATTTTCAATTTGTGCAAGTAAATAATATCAAGGGGTCCAAAAGACTTTCATTTTCAATATGTTCTTTTCAATTTGCACCATTCAAGATTACATCTTTGAACTCTTCGAAAACATATATATTTGACTTAATTAGATTTAGGAATACTTTTTTTTTTTTTGAATAAAATGAAACTTCAATGAAATTCTTGAAAACAAGGGTTCTTTTTATGTCATAAAGATACAACGATAATAGTGAAATGACATGATCAAAGGTTTCAGGCTTTCGAGTTTAAAGGTTTTAGTTTTAGTATGACTAAGACAAAGTATGTGAAATGCAAATATAGTAATGTGTCTTGTATAGCTGATATGGAAGGGATGTTGGATTCTCAAGTCATCCCAAGAAAGGGAATGTACCTGGGGCTATTAATTCAAGGAAATTTCGGTCATAATCTAGGGGTACTTGTGTCTTATCCCAAAATATTATTTCATAATATAATAATGTAGTTTTGTATAATTAAGAATAGCCACATTCAAATTTCTATTTGTATCTTTTGATCCACCCAACCTAAATGAGTTGGCTGCTAACCTTTTAAAACCCTACCATATTAAAGTAAGCCATTTTGCCTGTGCGTTCTGTTTTGTACTATTCGAATATGGATCTTATTTGCAAACTTTGAATAACAACTCAAAACCACCACTGATTGTCAATTAAGTCATGTCCTAAGCACATGGAATGTTTTCTTATTCTAAAAGAAAATTGCTAAATCATATCATTAATATTTTATGTGGTAGGTAATTTGTAAATATATATGAAGTGAGATTATCTTACGATGGAAAGCAAACCAGGATTAAAGGTTTTATATATGGAAAGTCGTGGTATTTTTAAGTTTTATTTAAAATTTGAATTTGATGGACATGTTTGTTCACGTAATTAGATGGATATTCAAAAGAGTCATTTTTCTGAAAATAAATTAGATTTTCTTTCGACTTTCATAAAAAAGTGGCTAAGAAAACTCTACAAATATAAATATAGACATTTTGTTGTACCCCCAAAGGAATTGTTTGTACACCTAATTTGTATACTAACAATATCTCTTTAAAAGAAAGTTGCTTTTTCATGCATCAAAATCATTGAGCGGGATGTGATAAACTAATATAAACACATTTATATTGTTATGTTATATAACAAAGTAAGACGTTCTTATTCTTATCTTAGATGCAAATGGATTCTTTATTTTACTAAAGTAAAAATCTTACTCCTTATATTTTTTGTTTTCTTCTTTCGAGTTCACGATGAGATTATACATGTATTTCAATGGTAGTTAAGCATTAAAACAATAAGCTCAACAATATCAACTAATACGATAACTTAGTTTCGTCAATTCAATCATTTACTAAACAATCAGGCTTTATCCGTATAGAACAAGGACGTGTTAAATTTAAGAATAAGGAAGTAAAGATAGAAGCCAGCCACAATAATAGAACTAATAGGCAATAACGACTACATTAAAGAAAAAACCTCCTATTAAGATGTCACGACCCAGACCATCCTGATTGGCACCCACACTAACCCTCCGGTGGGAGAACCATTACTACAACCCAACTAACCAAATAAACGAAAACTAAAGCATTTAAAGATACGAAAGCAGGTTTAAATGTCTAAAGGAAAATAAGGAGTTCCCATAAACTCCGAAGTCTAATAAAACAAATGCAGAAATAATGCTTAGAACCTGAAAGTCAATGTACCATAACATCTACGAATGACAAGTCTAAGAAAATGGGTGCAACCCCAACTAAACACAAGGAATCTAAAGTACTAGTCTAAGTTCGAAGATGTGGACATAAACAAAAAGAGAACTCATGGCAGCCTGGAAGGACTGGCTCACCCTTGCATTTGATGGATCACTGATCTCCTAGATGAGGCATGTCAGTAGCTGCGTGAAGATGTCCTGTACTCAACAAAGAAAGAACAAATGGAGTATCAATACACAACCACAATGTACTCATAGGATCACACATCTATTCCAATAAGTGAAACATATACAAGTAACCACAACATTATAAAATAGGCATATACCGAACATATACAATATCAGTTATCACTTCAGGATCAATGTACAATTCCACATTCTAAAAAATACACATATATAGCAAGTCAATGGTCCTCTCATGAAACCCATACCCAAAATGTTAGTGTGCCGGATCATGGCACCCGTTCCAAGTTAGTGTGTCGGATCGTGACACCCGTTCCAATGTTTATGTCGGTACGTGACATCCGATCCCAGTGAGTGTCTTGGAACGTAACACCCGGTCCATTCAACAAGCCACAACCACAGTCACAATGTACATTCTCATAATCATATAATCAAGTGTTGATTCATGTCATACAATCATTCGTTCATACTCATTTATTATTAGTGTGATCAATAATGCAACATTCACATACATACATGCATTGAAATGAAGTAAGTACTAACATACATCACACCAACATGAAATCACAACCATCACCTACCTCGAACAAAGCTTAAACCTTCCTAAGAAACTTGATTCTTCCCTTTTCGGATTCTTTCTGCTTGTTCTTGGTCTACAAACAATTAATACAATACGCAGATCAATAATTAAGGTTTAATTTACCCAGATTATAACAAACCCAATAACTCAAGACTAATCCCATGATCCTAAGGTGTAGTTAGGGTTTTTCCCCACTATCCAATTCAGTTCAAAACCCTCCCCAACGATATATAATCAAGATTCTATGTTCTACAGATCGAAAAATGGATTCAGGGAGTGAACCTTACCTTTAGTACCAAAAGTTGTGGAAAACTATCAAGAAACCACCTGGGGTCGCCTCCTAGCTCTCAAGAATTAAACTTGCAGAAAATAATATTTTTGGGATTTATTTCCGACTTAAATCTTTCGAGAGTTCTACTCGCCCGAATTTGATTTCGTAAAGTCGTACGGTTTTCTAACGTCTTAGCTATCCACTCATTTAATTAAAGTCATAAATAGATCTCTCATTTGCTACCAGATCTTTCTAGAACTCACTGACTCCGATTTTGTCCAAATCTGGACTATGCTAGGAATTCTCAAGTTACTACGAAAAAGTTTTTTAACCCAAAAAATTTCCCCGTTGGGTTTTCTATAACAACGCGAACAGATCGTTACAATAGATATCAATTTACCCGTCACTTGTCCCCGAGTGACAAACTAGGAAAAACGCGCTAAAGTAAGGGTAGAGTAATACCTGAATCGACGAACAATTGAGGATACTTGTCTCGCATGTCCTTCTTGGTTTCCCAAGTAGCTTCCTCAACTGGACGATGTTTCTATTGAACTTTCACAGACTTAATCTCTTTGGTCCTCAGCCTCCGGACATCACGATCAAGAATTGCAATCGGTTCCTCTTCATACTGAAGGTCTTTGTCTAGCAACACTGAGTCCCATTTTATACTGCAATCCCCATCACCATGATATCTCTTTAACATGGACACATGAAAAACAGGATGGACTCCCGATAGGTTAGGAGGTAAAGCCAATCTATACGCTATCAGTCCTACACAGTCAATAATTTCAAATGGTCCAATGTATCAAGGACTAAGCTTTCCCTTCTTGTCGAATCTCATCACCCCTTTCATAGGTGATACCTTAAGAAGAACTTTCTCACCAGTTTGAAATGTCATGTCTCTTACCTTATGGTCTGCATACTTTTTTTGTCTACTCTGGGCTGCTAAAAGCTTAGCTTGAATATTCCTTACTTTATCTTGAGCATCCTTCACTAAATCAATTCCTAAAGGTTTCACATCTCCAGCCTCAAATCATCCTATGTGTGATCTACATCCCTTTCATACAGTGCTTCAAATGATGTCATATCAATGCTGGAGTGGTAACTATTATTGTAGGAGAACCCACACAACGGTAGAAACTTACCCCTATGTCCTCCAAAGTCGATCACAAATGCTCTCAACATGTCCTCTAACACTTGGATTGTCCTCTCAGACTGCCTATCCGTCTGTGGATGGAAGACTATGCTTAAGGTGAGTTAAGTACCCAATTCTTCATGCAACTTTCCCTAAAACTTGGAGGTGAACTACGTACCACAGTCTGAGATGATAAAAAGGGTCACCCCATGCACCCTTACTATCTCTTTTACATACACCTTATTCAATTGATGAGCATTTAGTCTGTCCTGACTGGAATAAAATGGGCTGACTTCGTCAATCTGTTAACAACTACCCAAATAGAATCATACTTTCCTAATGTCTTGGGAAGACCAACCACAAAATCCATAGCTATCATTTTCCACTTCCACTCCTGAATTTGCATTCTCTGAAGCAACCCTGCAGGCCTTTGATGTTCATATTTTACTTGTTGGGAATTTTAACACTTAGCCACAAACTCCACTATATCTTTCTTCATGTCAGGCCACCAATAGAGTCGCTTCAAGTCTTGGTACATCTTAGTCACACCGGGAGAATGAAATACCTCGAACCATGGGATTCTGCCAATAAACTATGGATCAAATCGCCCACTCTAGGAACACAAATTATTCCTTTAAAATTGAGCACACCTTCCGCATCAAGAACCATATTTTGTGCCTTACCAGACATTGTCTTTTTCCTAAGCTCATTCAAATTCTCATCCTCAAACTGTTTGGCCTTGATCTCTTCAATGAAGGTGGCCCTAACCTCAATGCTAGCTAACACCCCACCTTTCTCTGAGATGCCCAACTGTATGAACTTAGTTTCCAAGGCTTGAATTTCCTTAGCCAAGGGTCGCTTGGATACACTCAAGCAAGCTAGACTACCCATACTCACCGCATTTCGACTTAGTGCGTATGCCACTACATTAGCCTTACCCGGATGATACTGGATGGTCACATCATAGTCCTTGAGTAACTCCATCCACCTTCGCTATCTCAAATTCGGATCCTTTTGAGTGAATACATGTTGTAGACTACGATGATCAGTAAACACCTCACACTTAACACCATAATGATAATACTACCAAATCTAAAAAGCAAACACTACCGCTGCCAACTATAAATCATGTGTTGGATAATTTCTCTCATGCACCTTCACTGCCACGATGCATAAGCGATGACATTCTTATCCTGCATTAATACAACACCAAACCTGAATGTGAAGCATCACAATAAATAATAAAATCCTTACCTTCCACCGGTAGTGCTAGAATAGGTGGTGTGGTGAAAAGAGTCTTGAGCTTTTAAAAGCTCTCCTCACATTTTTCAGTCCATTCAAAAGGTACCTCTTTTTTTGTCAAACTTGTCAAATGTGTGGCAATAGAAGCAAAGTTCTTCACAAATCGACGATAGTAGCTAGCGAGCCCCATAAAACTCCTAACTTCAGTCACAGAGCAAGGCCGAACCCAATTCTTAACCACTTCAATCTTTTGGGGATCTACCATTATCCCTTTCTTTGAAACTACATGCCCCAAAAAGGCTATCGAACTAAACCAAAATTCACACTTAGAAAATTTCGCATAAAATTTTTGTTTCCCAAGAACACCCAGAACAATACAAAGATGGTCGGCATGCTCTTTCTTACTTCTCGAATAAATCAAAATGTCATCAATAAACACTATCACAAACGAATCAAGAAAGGGTTTGAAAACCCCCTTCATCAAGCTCATGAAGGCTGCAAGCGCATTTATCAACCCAAACGACATAACTAGGAACTCATAATGCCCATATCGGGTCCTAAATGCCATTTTTGGTATATTCTTAGGCCTAATCTTCAACTGATGGTAACCAGACCTTAAATTAATCTTAGAGAAAATTGATTTACTCTGCAATTGGTCAAAAAGATCATCTATCCGAGGCAATGGATACTTATTTCGGATGGTGACCCTATTCAATTAGCGATAGTCTATGCACATTCTCATACTACCGTTTTTTTTTCTTAACGAACAAGATATGAGCACCCCATAGTGAAGCACTAGGATGAATGAATCATTTATCAAGAAGCTCTTGGATTTGAGCCTTAAGCTCTCTTAATTCTGCCGGAGCCATACAATATGGAAGGTTAGAAATGGGGTGGGTACCAGGTTCCAAATCAATGCAGAAATCTATATCTCGATCCGGAGGCATACCAGGCAAATCAGTAGAAAACACTTCTCTAAATTCTAACACCACAGGAATAAACTCAATAGAGGGAGATTCAACCTCACCATCCCAAATATGAGCCAAATAAACCAAACAACCATGCCCTACTAGTTTCCTAGCCCTAATGGAGGATATGATCCTAGCTAGCTTAGGCTTGTACACCCCTTCCCACTCTAATTTTTCCTACTGGGGATCTCTAGAGTCACAAATTTCGTATTATAATTTAACACAACAATAGTGGGACAACCAAGTTATGCCTAAGATTATATCAAAGTCAGTCATATCCAAAATAACCAAATCAACCCAAGTCTTAAAACCCATAACAAAATAGGACAAGCACGATAGACATGGGTGACTATGACAGACTCTCCAACTCTGGTAGAAATATGGATGGGGGCATCAAGTATATCACAAATCATATCAAATTCTAAGGCAAATCGCATGGACACATAGGAATAAGTAAAATCCAAATAAAATAACACATTAGCCATCCGGTCACATACAAGAATAATACCTATGACCACTGCATCAGAAGACTCTGCCTCGTTCTTGCCTAGAAAGGCGTAACACTAAGCCCTGTCATCTTGATGGGCGACTTTCCTGTTGGGCTGCGCCGTACCTCTACCTGCGTTACTATTTCCCTGACCTCCACGACCTCGTTGATTTCCTCCTTGCCCACCATGTGGACGCCCTCGACCATTATTACCATTTCCCGTGGGTACTACTTCTCTAGTCTGCTGCTATGCGGAATCCAACATGCCCGGGTGGGGACAATCTTTCATTATATGTCTAGGTTCTCCACAATTGTAACAAGTGTGATCGAAAGATAGCCTGCTTCCCATCGAAGGTGCGGCTCCTTGGCTATCCTGAATCAAATTCTAAGGTAGAGTTCTCGAGTACTTACCTATAGAAACGAGCCTAGCGGACTGAATTGGCTGGGCTGCAAGTGTCGGCCTACCTGAACCTCTGGAGTAGGAACCCTGAAAACTACCTGTGTTCTTAGCTTTCTTAGCTAAGGCCTTATCCTAACCGTCTCGCCTCACCCCCTCCACTTTCTTCACAAAATCTGTTACCTCATTAAAACTTTTCCCCGCAGAAGTCATGTGCACAGACAATACCTGTAACTAAGAATTCAGTCCCTTAACAAATAGACGGATCCTCTCTTCCTCAGTAGTCACCAATTGCGTATCATATCTAGACAAAACATGGAATTTAGTTTCATAAGCAGCCACATACATACCACCTCGCTCCAAAGCCATGGACTCATCTTTCTTACGATCCCTCAAAGTCCGAGGTACATACTTCTCCAACATACAGAGCATGAAACTGGGTCCAAGTGAGTAGGGCTAAAGCTGAAGATCTGCATTCCACATAAGCTCTCCACCACTGCTTAGCCTCGCCCTGAAGTTGAAAGGTCACAAAATCTACTCCAAGTTGATGGACAATTCCCAACTTATGAAGCCTCTCATAATAATCTAGAATGAACTCGTAGGCGTCCTCACTCTCGGAACCATGGAACACAGGTGGTTTCAATTTCAAGAACTTAGTTAACATGTCGTGTTCATTACCAGTCATAATCGAGCCCAACAAATAATAGAAGAAAGCATCAGTACCTACAGTTTCACCCATCTTGGGGACAGTGATAGCAATAAGGGGATTGGTGGGAGCTTGAGTTGCTTGAATTGTGGGGAGAACTCCACGATCGACCAATCCTTTCAAGAACGAAATAATTTGTTGAGCTAACACTGGGTCTAAGGGAGGAATACATGTAGTCTCAGTCTGCACCTCTTCTCTTCTCCAACATTCTCCTCATTCTCAACCTTTACATTCTCCTCTATCTCTTCATGATGCGCAAGAGGAACCTCATTCTTGGGAGCATTCTCAACTGTTGCTCCATCTCTAATAGGTGCTACCCTTCCTCGGCCTCTACTCCTTGCTCTTCCTCTACTCCTGCCTTGACTGCGATCTCTTGCTACAGACTCTTCAATGGGATCATTGACGAGAGCTACGGGCCTGACACCGTTGAAGCGAGTGTTAACCATCTGCAGACAGAAGAGTGAAGAAGATTAGATATCAATTTGGATCACCAGATACCAATTGGAACCAAGTTATAACACGAAAGGAGACAAAAGAAACAGAGAGATTTCCTAAAGTCCTATAGCCTCTCGAAGAAAAGTACAGACGTCTCTGTACCGTTCCGCAAGACTCTACTAGACTAGTTTTGGTACATTGAGATCAATGAACCTAAGACTCTGATACCAACTTTGTCACGACCCAGATCATCGTAATTGACACCCACACTAACCCTCTGGTGGGAGATCCGTTACTACAACTCAACTAACCAAATAAACGGAAACTAAAACATTTAAAGATATGAAAACATGTTTAAATTTCTAAAGGAAAATAAGGAGTTCCCATAAACTCCGAAGTCTAACAAAACAAATGCGGAAATAATGCCTAGAACCTGAAAGTCAATGTACCAAAACATCTACGAACAACAATTCTAAGAAAATGGGTGCAAACCCCAATTAAACACAAGGAATCTAAAGTACTAGTCCAAGTCCGAAGATATGGACATAAACAAAAAGAGAACTCATGGCAGCCTGGAAGGACTGGCTCACCCTTGAATTCGATTGATCACTGATCTCCTAGACGAGGTCTGTCAGTAGCCGCCTGAAGATGCCCTGTACTCAACAAAAAAAGAGCAAGTGCACTATCAGTGCACAACCACAGTGTACTGGTAGGATCACATAACTATTCCAATAAGTGAAACATATACAAGTAACCACAACATTATAAAACAGGCATATACCAAACATATACAATATTAGTTATCACTTCAGGGGCAATGTACAATTCCACATTCTCAAAACTACACATATATGACAAATCAATGGTCCTCTCATGGAACTCATACCCAAACTATTAGTGTGCCGGATCGTGACACCCCTTCCAATATGTATGTCAGTACGTGACATTCGATCCCAGTGAGTGTGTTGAAATGTAACACCCGATCCACTCAACAAGCCATAATCACAGTCACAATGTACATTCTAGTAATCATACAATCAAGTGTTATTCATGGAATATAATCATTTGTTCATACTAATTTACTATTAGTGTGATCAATAATACAACATTAATCACATACATACATGCATTTAAATGAAATAAGTACTAACATACATCACACCAACATGAAATCACAACCATCACCTACCTCGAACAAAGCTTAAACCCTTCTAAGAAACTTTATTCTTCCCTTTCCAGATTCTTTCCGCTTGTTCTTGGTCTACAAACAATTAATACAATACGCGAATTAATAATTAAGGTCTAATTTACCCAGATTATAACAAACCCAATAACTCAAGATTAATCCCATGATCCTAAGGTGCAGCTAGGGTTTTTCCCCACCATCCAATTCAGTTCAAAACCCTCCCCAACGATATATATTCAAGATTCTACGTTCTACGGATCGAAAAACAAATTTGGGGAGTGAAAACCTTACCTTTAGAACCAAAAGTTGTGGAAAACTGTCAAGAAACCACCCGGGGTCGCCTCCTAGCTCTCAAGAACGAAACTTGCAGAAAATAACATTTTTGGGGTTTATTTTTTACTTAAATCGCGACTCTCCCGCCACAGCGGACCTCATCCCGCTACAGCAGTCCCGCCCTGGCGAGAATAATCCCACTTTCGCGTCTTGCTCGGAAACAGAGAGGTAAATTAAGAGTTCCAAAGCCGCATTTCACAACATACCTTCATCCTATGACACTCAGAAAGTACCCGTTCACGCTAAGATCAGTTTTGGGAGTTTTACTCGCCGAAATTTGATTCCGTAAAGTCGTACGGTTTCCTTAACATATTAACTATCCACTCGTGTAATCAAATTCATAAATATATCTCTCATTCGCTACCAGTTCTTCCTAGAACTCACTGACTCCGATTTCATCCAAATCTGGACTAGGCTAGGAATTCTCAAGTTACTACGAAAAAGTTTTCTGATCCAAAATTTTTCCCCGTTGGCTTTTCTATAACGACCGGAACAGGTTGTTCATAAGAATACCAAATAAACACCTAAACTATAAAGGTACACCCTCAAGTGGAATGATCCTCAAGCAAACAATCTCATGAAACATTTCCTAACAACTATGATCTTAGCCTCAAACTCTCTCAAGAGTTACACTCGATTCATGAGAATTCATCATATCAAAATAATCTAACTCTAAAGGAGATAATCTCCATTATTTATAGCCTAAGAAAGTTATTACATAAATACTCTTAATGAAATAAGGGTCTTCTTAGTTAAGGGGCGTGCATTTCAAAAATAACCATTTTGTATTCATAGCCTCTTTCTCCCCACTTTGAGTAGTCTTCCATATAGATCCTTGTACTTCCATTTTATCACATTCTAGAACTTCATACCTTTGTTCCAAGAGTCCTCCAAGCCTTACACGGATTGTATCTATAGTAGTAAAAAATAAAGGCTTGAATAATTAAGTTCATCCGGACAAAGACTTGGCCCGTTGCCCAAGTCAATGCATCATTCAGGTTTGCGCGCCGCACCAAGCAGTATCTGCTCATAATTAAGAATATTCATCAAAACATCCTTTCTCATGCTAGGCCAATAAAATTTTCCATACAATTATCGTCCTCAAAACAAGGCTAATAGTAATATGGATAAAACGTGACAAGCAGGTGTATAAATATGTCTTAGATCATGCCCCTTTACATTAAGTCTGAGCATGTGTATTGTATCAAATCTTATGCCATTTATCAAGGAAGTGATGGGTTGGGCTTTTCCGGAACCCTGAGGCCTTATAACCCCACTTACGTAAGAAAATATTTATCAATTATAGTCATAACATTTCTTTTCACTTGATCACTTTTAATACATTTATAATACAAGTTTTATAGATAAATAATACATTATCACACATTTTTAATACACTTATAATACAACGTACAATTATAATACATATATATTGCATACATAATTCACTTTAATTTTAATACATATTGCAGATTTATCATAATATTGCTATATATTGCTATAAATGGTAATAAATAAAAAGTATCACTAAAATCAGTAATTATTTATTAAAAGATACCTATTCAGGTAATTTTTCCTTCAAATATTGGTTATAAACCTATTTACAATATTTTCCCGTGTGCAAGAAAAATAATGATTTTTAAATTAGATAAGAGTCAAAAACACACCTACACTATCCTTTTTTTTAGTTTCATACATACACTATTGAGAGTGTGAGCTTCATACATAAACTGTCACTTATTAGTTTGAAAAACACACCTCTCTTTTATCACACTCTCATCATGATGTGTGTAATGCACTCTCTTTTTTATTTAAAAAAATTATCACATCACACTCCACATGGACAAAAAGTTTCACCTTGACAAAAATTAAATAATTTATTAATATAAGTTAAAGTTAAAGATTAAGGTATTACTATCC
>NC_064284.1:24401485-24461442 GCF_019186545.1 Solanum stenotomum
CCCCCCCCCCCCCCCACCCTCCCAAATTTTTAGTTTTTCTCTTTTAAAAAAATATTTTATAAAAGTTTTTACTTGCCGCAAGACTTTTTTGAAAAATAATTTTTTTACTTCTGTTATAATTCGGCACACAAGTAGATAAAAAATATATGTACACATCTAATAAAAAACGAGAAAAATGTAAAAAGAAATTAATAATTAATTAGGAACGGAGGGTTAGAATATTTTTTTTAAAAAAAAAAAAATATTAAAAAAATTATAGGAAAGAGTGGGAGAGGGGGTGAGGTTTGAATTTAAAAATATATATTTTATAAAAGAATTTTAAAAAATAAAAGGACGGGGGGATTGTCAGGGTGAGATGGTGGAATGTGGTGAGAAAAATATTTTAAATTTATTTTTTAAAAAAAGTAATTATTTTTTTAAAAAATATGTTTTTTGAATAGTAATACTGTACTTTAATCTTTAGTTTTTAACTAACAGTAATAGTTTATTTAATTTTTGTGAAGGTGAAATATTTTATTCATGTGGCAATGTTTTTGTAAATAAAAGAGAATGTATTAGACACACCACTGAGGTATGTTTCTCAAACTTATAAGTGATAGTTTATGTATGAAACTCACATTCTCAATAGTTTAGGTATGAAACTAAAAAAAAAGAATAGTTTAAGCATGTTTTTGACACTGATCTCTTTTTAAATTGAGCTTCAATATCTTTGCAAGAAGAAGCGCAATATAAGAAATTCGAAGGTTGCCCCCGCTTAAACTTTAAGGGGTTATTTAGTAGCTGATTTGAAGATGAGTTATGCCGGTGTTAAATTCTACACAAGTAATACTATATATTATAACTGATTACTAGAAACTAATTGGTTTGCAATTTAAAAATCCACATAACTACTACATGTATAAGTTAGGAGGAAATTTATGTATTATTTTATGTGGTTATACATGAATAATAACTAAACCTTGCATAAATAAAGAGAAAATGCTCAAATATGTCATCAAACTTTGAGAAAAGGTTCATCTATGCCATTTCCGTTTGAGAATACATAGATTTCTATTAGATCCTTAGAACTTCGATGGTCTCATGTCTACTTAATCTAGTACATAATAGCGAAGGTTGCAGCTTATATATATCTACAGAAACACTATGTATACTATTCCTAAAGCTCTATCTAATACTAATAATATTTACGTCTGTAGAAAGATTTTCACATCAGTTGACGAGTTCAAGGCTTCATATGCTGGTATGGAGGTGGAATCATCTTCCTCCCTTGACAACCTGCACAACATTCATCTTAGTTGAAGCTCTTCCGAAAAAATGGGATGTAAATTCATGCATGATCTCTATCTATTTCCTGCACTGTATGGAATCCCAAAAGAGGAGAGGACGAAAACATCATAATCTTTTGTCGTACACCTTGACGTGTGTTTTTTCTGATCTTGTTCATTCTTTCTTCATTGTGATGCCTAATGTTTCACTCTATTGGATAATGATTAGTAAGTGAAAGGAGAAAATTTTCGTTTCCAGGTTCACGAGGTAATAGTACTGATAAAATGCACCTTCAAAATCCCTCAGTTCGAGTTCACGCCACTCTTGGATCATAGCGCAACAGCAACAGATAAGATAAGTTAAGAAATCATCACATGAACCTCCCTGAAATCAGAAAAAGCTACATTACATTGTTATCAATCAACAGCCCATAGACTCTTTTTTCTTTTACCCCACCCAATCTGAAGCAAATGCCTTAAACGAACAAAATGTCAACAATGGCTAGACACATCAGTTCCTACTCAATTGAATCTAGTAGTTTTTCAATCCACGTCTCTGAAGCAATTTGTCACCTTGCAACAATCTCTTTTTCTCTAGGACTACCTCATGTCCCCAAAATTGACATGCTGTTCTAATGCACTGACCGTCTTGTTATGGCAAATTAAACAGAGGTAACTCCGGTAAATATCGAATGCCTTATGCACTGCAATATCTATTGGATGGCATGTAAGTGGCACGTTTAAACTTAAGTGACTATCAAATGACATATAATCTTCAAACATTTGGTATAGCAATACATTTAAATACCTCAATATTGAAAAGTCGTCTCAGGCTTCTTCTTACACAACAAGTATAACAGCAACAACCACAGAATAAGGAGTATGTCAACAGATCATTTAGTGCATGTTTACGAGCTGCAGCAACAATAGAAGTGTAAGAGTCTGTGATCAGTATTTCCCCGGAAGGAACCATTTTACATGCTAATAAACAAGTAGATAGATCAACAGAATACAAAGGCAGGTCACCATTAGTCTGTGCTAAATGCCAGTTTGTCCCTCATGTTAATTTAGATGGTCCTCAGACCCCATTTGTGGGATTACACTGGGTATTATGTTGTTGTTGTATTGTTTAGGACTAACAAATACCACTCACTCTCTTACCCCTCAAAAGAAACTGACATTATTTCAGGAGTATTGAGAAATACGGAAGAAGTTCCTCTGGCTAGGGGTTCCAGTCAATGGACAGAGCCACAGTCAAGTAAGGGGGTTCATATGATACCCTTGCTCAATTTTTTATTTATTTATTATACATGTATTTCGAGCCAAAAATAAATAAAATGTATGATAAATACAAGTATTGAATTCCCTTGACTTGAAAGGAAAGCCTGATATAACTTGATTTTCATAAAAGTTGGATCTCCTTGATGAAATTTCTGGCTCCGCTACAAGTATCAGCGAACAACAAAAATCAAGAGATGCAGTGGATATCTGTATTGAACTTGGTCTTACTTGTAATTTAGTATACAATGTGTCAGTGACACTTACTTATTTTCCCATGCGAAACCAAACTAGCAATTCTTGAAAATATGTCACATGGATAGATGCATGCTTTGAAACCTGTTTAAAGAGAATGAGAAGAGAGGTACTTGAATTTAGTTGCAGGAGTACAGAAGCAATTATTTGATATTGATATTCATGATAAGCCTAATCAACAATATCTTTCAGATAAAGTGGAACTAAACTAAGATATGTTAACTTTATGCTTGAGAATTTTACATATGACCTATGAACAAAATGAACCGAAAAATCAAGTGGTTGATACAGCTGACTGCTGAGTGCTGACCTTTTCCAGTAGTACGAATCGCTACCATATGATTGATAAGCAAGTATAAATGCAGAAAAGGATAAACTTCCTATGGATGAAGGAATTCATAAGAATATGAGGTTCTATGAGCTCACATAAACAGGGTTTATTGCAACAGTCAAAAAGGTCAGTTTGCCACTTCAATTTTTCTTGATGTTCAGCCTGCGAGGCTTTTACCATCTGCACCTGGCCAACTTTTGCAGCTGATACCCACCTGTGGCATGAAACTAATTCTTCAATGGACTGAACATGCTGGAACAGTTCCTGAGTACTTAGTGCGTGGTACATAAAACTTTACCCAGTTCCTATGTAAGGTTGCGAGTTGAGGGCAAGAAACTTTTCAGCTGGGACATTAACTACATTTTGTGTCACGTCAATAAGATGTTCAATGATTCTGCACTGCTTGGGATCATTGTTTGCTTGTGAGAGGTGCAGTTCAAGATGTAATTTCTCCTTCTCCTCCTCGAGAGCCTCATGGAATCTCAAATCAGGATACCTTCTAGATAGTGACTTCTCTAATACATTTGCATCTTTCTTTGATCGATCAGGTTTCAGTACTGCTCTTTGGGCCTCAACATCCTCTTCATCTAGAGTGTATTCACGATGATCACCTTCTACAACTTCCAAGCTTTCGTGCACATTCTGTAACATTATTACAAAGCTGTTTTTGATGTTGAAGAAAAGTTCGTGAAACTTCTGACTTAGATGAAGTTATTGAGAGCTAGTGCACAAGCATAACAGTCCAAATTAAAAAAAAAAAATGTGTTCAACAAGCAAGAATCCTCAAATAGAAGGATGTGTTTTGGAAAATCATGACAGGAATTCCTAGAAAGTGTACTTACTTATATGTAACAGTTTTATCTCGAATTTGCTCTAAAGGATTGACATCTTTTTATATCTAGAAGCACTTTGATCTTAACAGTCAAAGTTTATCCTTAGTGACATCTTCTTACAGGAATTCAGTGTAGGAGTGATTTATCCCCAAACAGGACAATTGAGACTCAAAGTACCTGCATTCGAAACTCATGGACAATGGAAATCAAGGGAACCAGCTTCAGGTATCGATCAATCTCACTCTGAACCCGTCGAAACTGGTAAACTACGTTCCACCCCATGGCAAGCATGTAAAAGTAGCTCTTTTCTCTGCAACTGTCCACCAACTCCAAAGCTTTTCCAAGAGTCTCCTCTAATCCTTCAAGCGGCTCTGCTGTCGCCGACATCTTCATCAGGTCCGTCGATTTTAGCTTCTCTAATAGGTTACCGATCAGTCTCACGTGCTCCGCTAACTGCTCGCAGTTCCTCTTATGGGTAGTTGCATTTTTGGATGCCGCGATGATTAAATTTATCACTCCTACAGCGTTCACACCTGCTACCTGAGCAATGTCTTCCATCTTCTTCTCCAAATACTTGGAATAAGGTGTGAATGCGTTAAATTTGTTTGGGTTTAGTTACATTGAAGGTCTTTCAACCATTTGGGGTTTGCTTTTCTACTTTGATTTGATGATCGAGAAAAAGCAGAGTCGACTGTGGCGCACTGTGCTTGCGAGGGAAATTGAAATTGTCGGTGTGCAATGAAATCATTTAACATACGTGGGTTTTTCTTTTGAATTTTTTTGAAAAATACAATTAATTATCCAATAAAATAGGAATAAGACACAAGTATCTTTAGATTATGACCGAAATTTCAGACACATACTTTAACTAAACTAAGGTCATATTACCTCCAAATTCATATTTTTTTTGTAATTTTATATACATTTTGACTTACCTAACACACTTCGTGACTCCACATAATTGAAACGCATGAGAGATGTTTGGATGCCAGTAAATCATAAATGTGTACAAAATTACAAAAAAGAAATGAGTTCGAAGAAGGTAATAAAGACATTCGTTTAGTTAAGGTGTGTCTCTGATATTTCGGTCATAGTTATAGGGGCAACTTGTGCCTTATCCCATAAAAATAATATAAACATTACAATACAAATCTTTAATCCAAAACACAATAGTCCATTTTAATAAGAAAAAAATTGTTGTGATTTAGGTAGCCATGTTTTTAAGCTTTTAGTCACATAACGACAATATTTTCTTACATTGTGTGTTTATCAAATGGTCTGAATAACTTACTTCAAAGAATTTGGAATAAGAAATCTAAACCCGTCAATTGAGTCGGCCCGTCCGGTTTCGACCCATTAAGGTCGGCCCGATAACGGCCCAGAACCGGTAAGGTCGGGATCGACAGCCGGATTAAAATTATGCCCATGCCTGTAAGGCCGGCTTGGTAAAGGACCGATATGCGGCCCACCGGTGCACCACCCAATGAGTAAAAAAAATTAATTTTATTGGGTTATATCCGTTAAAAGTGGCCAAAATGACATTTTTAGAAAAATAAATAAATTAATACACAATTTTTTTTCTATAAATACCAACACATTTTTTTATGTTTCCTACATCAAATCTTCTAATTCTCTCTCAATTTCTCAATTCTCTCTTGTGATAACAATTTTATATTATATTTTGCAATTAACAATATCAAGTGAAAGTTTTCAACTTTCAAGTGTTCAACATTTCATCAATTTTACGGTTCTTTCTTTAATTTTGGATTCCAGCAATTTGGTATATTTGTTCCTTCTCTTGCTTTTAATTAGTATATTAATTCTGAAATATTTAATCATATTTTTTTTTGTTTATAATTTGTATTATTTTAATTTGCATAATAGAAATGATAAAAAACTGGGTAGAAATGTTAAAAATTTGTGTCCTCGAGGTATAAGTGGTAGTAAGAAAAAAATTTCCACTAGATGTAGTACAAGTAAATTTTATGCTCGTATGCCTAATGCACCACTTAGTGAAATTGGAGAAATAAGTGTAGGTGCACACGATATGAATGAACGTGATTTACAAGAAAATTATGGTATAGAAAAACAAAATGAGGTAGAAGTAGAACAAAATAATTGTGATAATAATGATGATGATGTTACACCAACTAGTCCTACTATTATTATCGGTAATACTCAATCTAGAACTTGTAATCTACCTCCACTACCTGTAAAAGAAAGAAAAAAAATCTAGTTTAGTATGACATTATTTTACTCGAGTAGTTGAAATAATTAAAGTTGGATGTATTTGTGGCGCACTATTTGAGCATAAGACCGGGGGTAATAAAGGTGGGACAAGTTATTTAATTAGACATCTAGATGATAAACACCCTGATTGGAAAGAATGAATAGAACAAGACATTGATTCCACTGGATCAGTCCAAGGTAGATTGAGCCCACAGATCGAAAAACTAATTGAGACGTATAATAAAATGAGGGATCGTGAAGAGTTAGCAAAAATGATAACTTATGGTTGTCTACCTTTTTCATTTGCTTCTTCTGATACTTTTATTCATTATATACAATCAGTATATAAATCCCATGTTTAAAGGTATTCCTATAAGTACTCGTCGATCAGATATTTTTAGATTTCATGGACAATATGCATACTATTTACGTTGGTTATTAACAATCTTCCATGTAGAGTTTCTCTTACTTTTGTTGTTGGTCGTGGTATAAATAAAAATGATTATTTAACTAATACTTGTCATTGAATAAATAATGAATTTGTCATGCAAAAACGTATTTTAGCATTTCAATATGATGAAGACCTTAAACATACTGCACAATTTATTTCTGAATCTATATCTATGGTTGCAAAATATTATGGTCTTAAACACACAGTTTTATGTATTGCTTTTGATAATGCATCTATCAACACTGTTGCTATTGATTCATTAAAAGTCAAGCTTAATCCCCCTTTACAAGATATTTATCATATTAGATGTGCTCGTCATATATATAATTTAATTGTAAAAGATGAACTTTATTATTTTGAGCCGACAATTGAAAAAGTTAGGCATGTTGTTGGTTTTATTCAAGGAAATAATAGAAAGGTTATACTTAAATAATTTAAAAGAAAATGTGAGGAAAATAATCTTAGAATAAGATTAATGCCCGAAGAAATAGAGACTAGATGAAATTCTACATATGATTTTTTAAAAACTTGCTACATTTATTAAGTGCCTATAAGTACAACTTTTAATCAATATGCATATAAATTTCCCGAAATCATGTTGCAAGAATCTGATTGGGTTAAAATTAATGATGTTGTTTTTTTAGAAAAAAATTATGGCGCTATTGTTGTATTTTTCGGTGCTTATTATCCTACCGTTTGTAGTATTTTAGCTTATGTAGCCGACCTTGCTATATTGCTTAGTGAATATAAAGTTAAAGAAGATTATACAACAACTATTATTGAAATGATTGAAAAATTTACAAAATATTTTTTTCCTATTCCTCCTATTTATTTGGTTGGTGCTATGTTAAATTCGTGTATTGAATATGCTAGTATATCTGAATTTGTTCGTATTATATATAGTGCTTTAGAAATTCAAATTGATGAGGAACCTAGTACATTTGTAACGACACGTTAAGTTATTCTGAGTACTAGAACTATTTAGACTCTTTCCATTAGTTTTAAATGGTGATTTTGAACTAGTTATTTAACTGCAGTTATTTAGTTGGTGGGTAATTGATAAAAATTTAATGTTTTGTTAGTAGTTAATGAGCCAAGTTTTAAATTTATATTCAATACCTTATGTCACTTGATCCATGTAGAAATAAAAATAATAAAATTTAACGATTTCAGTACATAATTATTTTATTTAGAAAAGAAAGGAAATGAACTGAAAACAACATAAACCCTACCTGCGTCGTCACAACACTGTGGTGTCCTCAGGCAATAATTCATCAAGTTCCAATATTATTTTATACATATTAATGGTTGGGGGAGGGGATTTATATTATTATAACATTATGATTAGAAGAGTGCATGCGTTATAGGTGAGAATAATGTTAGCTTTAGGTTGAGGTTGGGGGACAAGGTCTGTACTTAATAATTACCTAATAATTACTAAGGAAATAGAGGTGCAATTGGTAGTACGTTGAGGGTTTAAGTCATCCATGGTCCCTTATAGTTGTCCGTATAATTCACTTAGACACTTTAACTATGACTTGTACCTATTGAACACTTAAATTATTCAAAGCATTTACCTATTGAACACAAAATGCTTATGTGGCAAAATAAGTGTAGCTCACTCTCGTTAGGCGCGTGAGTAGATTCCAAAATTTTATAATTTTTTGTTTTTGATAAATTTATCTTTTTTACACGTGGCATACAATAACTACAAAAAATAATTTAATTAATAATAATCTTATTTTTTTTTTAAAAAAAACCCACCCCACACTTCTTTACCGTCTTCTCCACTCCATTTTTACAAAATCTATGTTCTTCCTTTTGGTTCCATTAATTTTCTTCTTCATTTTTTGTTTAAGGAACAAATTGAGTGAAGAAATAGAGTATGTTCTTAGTGCCAATATCATTGTCGAAAGAACATCAACGAAAGAAATAATCAGCCAAAACAGAAAAAATCAGGAGTTTACTGATAAAGATTGTCATTAAAGTTGTAGAAGAGTATTACATCAAAAAAATAAAAATTAGATTGCGTCAAAAACAATTCCAGCGAAACTCTACTTTTTCCGGCAAGACTAATACGAATTTGATTTTTTTTTATAAAAAAAATATTAAAAAATCAAACCATAAAGAACCACGACATAGAAGAAGAAGAAGTAGAATATACAAATCTGAATTGAGTTTTAAAAAGAAAGTGAATTTAGGAGTGGCGGTTGTGTTCTGAGAAGAAAAGGGGAAGATGAACACGGGGTGGTTGCCTGGGTGGGTGGGGGTATTGTGCTTAAAAGAAATTGGGGAAGGATGATTTTTTTTCTTTTCCTTTTTTTTTGGGGGCTAAAAACATAATTTTCATTTTATTTTTTTCTTGAATTGTTATTATGGGTCCATGCCACATGTCTTTTTTTTATTGGTCACTATGCCACATCATTCGCGAGTGTATAACACACCCTCTCTATTTTTAGTTTATTGTCAGAAAATGTTCGATAGATATATTTTTTAACTAATAAAGGTGTTCAATTGGAACAAGCTTAAGATAAGGTGTCTAAGTGAATTATGCGAATAACTTTAAGGGGCCGTAGATGACTTAAGCCTATGTTTGAGATTAATACATAGGAATATCATTAGGGTGCATTTTGTATTACAGACGAATTTTGTAGGTGCTTTAACCAGTGGCTTTAGCTTTAAATTTTATAATTCTATTATTATATTTTAAACTAAGTTTTAATATATTGAGATAGGTAATTAAATATTAGGTGTATTGCATTATATGAATTCTATTAGAGTTATATTATTTGGAGGAATTAAGACTTAATCCTAAACTTGAAATTTAAGAAATAGAGGATTTGACTTATTAATTGAGATCGCGATTGGAACTTGATTATAGGATTGAACGCGTTTACTTATGAATTATGTATACTTGATATACTGGGAACATTTTAATGCATTGAGGAAAGGAAAAAGCATTTGAAAATTAGCTTGCTTGACTTCGATTCTTCGGTGGAGATAGGTTATGGTTTATTCTATGTGATAGACTCTTAATAGTGATTAATAGTCATTGAGTGATATTGTGAAGTTTTATATATACTTGGTTGTTGTGGTTTGGATAATTCATGTGTTGTTGTGATTGGTCTGTAATCCCAAGACCGTGAAATCCATAATCTTGAACTTGATTTATTAAAGTGATATCTTGAATAAAGAAGACTTAACGAAATATTGTTAAGGAACTAGAAAGAGATGATGAAGAATGACAAATGAATTAACTATATGGTTAGATCGGGTGCCACGAGCCAGCATGATATATTTGGATCAGGTGTCACGTTCCGACAAGGTATATTTGGATCAAGTACCACGAGCCGACATGGTATTATTGGATCGGGTGTCACGTTCCAACACGATAACATTAAATGAAAATATATTAAAGTAACTTAATGTACTCAATCACAAAGAACCCAATTTCCAAAAGAGCGTGGTGTGGAGGCATGAGCCCTTATGTGTGTTTTTGATATTGTTGATTGATTACGTACTTGCTCCAGTGTTGTTGTCACTTGTTCATGTTGTTTGTTGCTTGACACCTACTAAATGCTATAGTTGATTTCATACTAATACTTTATGCATATCAGTTTCTATTTTGAGTCGGCCAAAGATATCTACTCAGTACATGTTACCCTGATCCCTACTTGTGTCTCCTTCGTTTTCTTTTTGTGGAGTGCAACGAGTGTACCGGTGACTTCGACTCACCCTTAGTTCTAGGCAGTCTCCAGCACACCAGGTTCCAGGGTGAGCTATTCATTTGAGCTCGTGTTGGATTCTCTCGGTCATGGCATGATGTCCTTAGTTTTCGGATACAAACTTCTTTATTCATTTATTTTGATGTCTTAGATACGGTTAGACTTAGTATTTGGAGATTAGATGTCCTTGATGTGATGACTTTCATGTTTTAGGAAACGATATTTAATAGACTTTAGTGGATTTGTGTTTTTTTACATTAATAAGATTTGAGCCTCCGCATTATAGTTAGTATTTCGTAAGTTAAAAAATAAATATAAGTTGGGGTTGAATTCATTGGTCAGTCCACCTAGGAGGTTAAGTGTGAGTGCCACTCATGACTCGTTTGGGTCATGACAATATTTAAGACTTTGAGTGATACAAATGATCATATTCAATCATTATATAATCATTATGTCACTTTACTTGATAATGATACGCCTACTCATATTGTTCCTCTATCTCATCCTTCAAACAAGTCATCATCTTCTAAAAGATAGGCACATGGTATGCTTTCCCATTGTGTTACTAATTTATCTATTTGGAATAGAATACAACCAACATCTCAAAGCAGCATAAATCGGGACAGACTTACTTATTATTTGAGACAGGCCTTGGAGAACTATCAAAATAATATTAGCACATTGGATTGGTGGAAGAACAACCAAAAACAATATCCAATACTTTCCACCTTGGCAAGGGATGTGCTAAATGTTCTAGTGCCAACTATTTCATCAGACAGCGCATTTAGTCAAGGAAGAAAATAGATCGGAGATAATTGTCATTCATTGGGAAGCAATGCCATGAATGTTTTAGTTTTCCTCAGAGATTGGATTAACTCAGAGCGAAGAAACAAAGGAAAAAAACAAATATGGAGGAAGAAGAAGAAGAAGAAGAAGAAGAACAAGAAGAAGAAGAAGAAGAAGAAGAGAACCTGAAAAACACATCTTTTTTCTTTTGGAAAGGTACTTCGAGTAGTGGGTAATGTCAATTGGGGATCCTTCGGCTCAAGCAAGTCCAAACTACGAATTAGTTGATTTTGAAAATTACGAGTCAATTCCTATTAATGTTAATACAGATGAATTGGAAAAAATAATTCGAAATATATAGAATTTAAATTTTACAATTTATTAGAGACAAATAGTTGTAATTTTGTAGCTTTGTATGTTTTGAATTTTATCAATATATTAATAAAGTCAAAGGTTCATTGAGTCTTTGCATTTCTTAATTCCTTTTTTTCTATATCTTCAATTAAATCATTTTAATTACTAAATACAGAAAATTGAATTTGTAGTCACTATAATAAGTCAATATTTGAAAAAATAATGTTAACAATTATTCACTTAAACAAATACTTGAAAATATTATATATTAAGTAGTGTATTTATTATATACTAGGGCGGGAATGTAGTCACCCTCCCACACTAGTGGATCTATCCCAGACTTACCCAAGGTCACAGTCTTAGCATTACAATCTAAGATAGAAAAACTTGGAGAAAGCCAAGTCATACCTAGAATTACATCAAAATCAACAATCTTTAGAATAATCAAATCTACATAAGTGTTACTCCCCTCAAAAGTCACAAGGCGAGACCTATNTATCCCAGACTTACCCAAGGTCACAGTCTTAGCATTACAATCTAAGATAGAAAAACTTGGAGAAAGCCAAGTCATACCTAGAATTACATCAAAATCAACAATCTTTAGAATAATCAAATCTACATAAGTGTTACTCCCCTCAAAAGTCACAAGGCAAGACCTATACACCTTGTCAACTATCACAGACTCACCAACAAGAGTAGAGACACGAATAGGCATGTCAAGCAAGTCACAATGCAAATCAAGTCCATTAGCTAACGAAGAAGATACATAAGAAAATGTGGATCCAAGATCAAACAATACAGAAGCCATGCGATCATAGATCAGAAAAATACCTGTGATAACAACATCAGATATCTCTGCCTTTGGCCTCTAGGAAAAGCATAACAATGGGATCTATCACCTACATGTCCATTGCCTTTACCGGGCTGCGCTCTAGTAGTTCCAACCTACCCGCCACCCTGGCCGAACTGATGACCAGCATTACCTTGGCCACCACGTCATCCAGAATGATGACCTCTACCATGACCACCTCTACCTCTAATTGATAGGGATCTGTAACTATGGTCATACCGAGCCTGACTCTGCTTTGGACAATATTTCCTGATATGTCTGGCCTCTCCACATCCATAACAAGTCTTGGAGTCGAGAGTAGGTCTCTGTGAAGATGAAGAAGACTGAAGATAACCCCCAAACTCAGAAAAAGGTTGACTGGTCTGTGATGGACCCTCAGCTGAAACCTGCAATGAAGACTAGATTGGACGAGGTGGATAACCCCTAGAACTCTGTCCTCTGGAGTAAGAACCACTAAACTCACCTCCCTTATGAAACTTCTTAAATGTTGGCACCTTGGTGAAGTCATCTGTCTTTACCCCCTCTACTTTTATCATAAAATCAACCACTTCCTGAAAAGATTTTGCAGAAGAAGCTACCTATAAAGCTGGAATCTGCAAATCTGACTTCAATCCCTTCACAAAGCGGCGAATCCACTTTTGCGGACTGAAGCAAAACTGAGTGGCATACCTGGATAAATCATGAAATTTGGCCTCATAAGTTGCAACATACATCTTTCCTTGCTCTATATTCAGGAAATTATCTCTCCTCTTGTCCCTCAAAGTCCAGGGTATATACTTCTCCATGAAGAAGCTAGAAAATATTGCCCAAGTCATAGGTGGTGCATTTGCTGGTCGACACTCAACATGTGACCGCCACCACATTTTTGCATCCCCCAGTAACTGGTATGTCACAAACTCAACACTGAATCACTCCACTATGTCCATATTATGAAGCAGCTCATGTCAATCAACAAGGAAATCATAAGCATCTTTAGATTCAGTACCCTTGAATACTGGAGGTTTCAACTTTAAGAACTTAATAAATAGATTATGCTGGTTACTAGTCATTATAGGCCATGTAGTTAATCGGGGAACATGCCTATTTCCAAAGATGCATTCATGCGAGGAGCCACAACAGCTGCATGTTGTACTCGCTGAACCTGAGGTGCTGATGCAGAAAACGCTGGTAATGCCTGGCCCTAATCAGATAACCCGCTGAGATAAGTGAGAACCTGATTGATCATCTGCAGTAGGCTGGGGTAGTGCTTTCTTCTCATGAATCTGCTCATCCTCCCCCTCATCACCCTGTCTCGCTACCTCGTCATTCGGTGGAGGGGTCACTGCTCTATCCCTAGTTGGACCAGGTGCTTGTCCACTGCCTCTAGTGGGCTTCTCCTACGACCTCTACCACGGCCTCTCGCCACTACTCCGCCTCGAGGTGTATCCCCAATGGTTGGCTCAGGCGCACCCTATCTTACTGGTGTTGGTGTTGCAACAGTTGGTGCTCTAGTTCTGAATTTGCGAAAAAAGAGTGAAGAAGGTCAGATACCAATTTGTATCACCTAAATACCAATTGGATTCAAGTAATAGCATGAAAGAAAGAAAGAATTGAGTTTTCCTAAAGTCCTATAGCCTCTCGAAAAAAAGTAAAGACATCCAGTACCGTTTCGCGAGACTCTACTAGACTTGTCCTTATGTGATGAGATCACCAAACCTAAGGCTCTGATACCATGTTTGTCACGACTCAAAACTAGTCATGAGTGACACCCACACTTAACCTCCTAAGTGAGCGAACCAACGAATTCAACCCCAACTTATATCAATTATTCAACTTACGAAAACAACCAAAATACAGAAGCTCAAAACTTATTAAAGCTCCAATAAAAGAAATCTCTAGAGTCTATTACATATTATCCCCAAAACGTGAAAGTCATTACATAAGGAAATCTATTCTAAAAATATCAAGTCTAAGAGTATTAAAAACACCAAAATAAATAAGTAGGATAGTCTATGTTCGAAATTTAAAGACATCATGTCATGACCAAGAGAATCAACACGAGCTGGAAGAAGTAGCTCACCCTGAAATCTGATGAGCTGGAGACTGGCTAGACTTGAGGGCGAGTCGAAGTCGATGGTACACTTGCTGCACTCCACAAAAGAAAATGAAGAAACACAAGTAGGGGCCAGTACATGGCAACATGTACTGAGTAGGTATCATCGATCAACTCAAAATAGAAACTAATATGCAATAAGTAATAGTATAAAATCAACTATGACACTTAGCAGGTGGCAAATAACACCAAAGTAAGTACGTAATCAATCAATAATATTAAGAACACACATGAGGACTCATGTCTCCACACCAAGCTTTTTCGGGAATAAAGTTCATGAGATTGAATACATTAAGTTGTTTAATATGTTTTCCTTTAAAATTATTGTGTCGGAACGTGACACCCAATCCAATAATATCGTGTCGGAACGTGACACTCGATCTAAAAATTTATGCCAGCTCGTGGCACTCGATCCAAAATACCGTTAAATTATCATTCGTTATCACCGATTTTCACTTCATTAATAATATTTCATCAAACCTTCTTTATTTAAGACATCACTTTATAGAGAAAATTCAAGATTATGGATTCACGGTCTTGGGTTTTCAAACCAATCACAACAACATACGAATTATCCAAACCACAACAACCAAGTACATAGAAACAATGCATATCAATCACTATTAAGAGTCTATCTATCAAATAGAATAAACCATAACATACTTCCACCGAAGAACCGAAGCAAGCAAGCTAGTTCCCCAATGCTTTTCTTTCCTCAATGCCTCATTGTGTTTCCAATCTATTAAGTATGCATATCTCATAAGTAAACTAGACTATAGACACCCATATTACTATAAAAACTTTCCTAAATTTTGATGTCAACTTATATGTCAACTCCCGTATTTATCAAATTGCAAGCCTAGATAAGTCTTTATTTCTCTGAATAACATAACCTTAATGGTATTCAAATAATATACTACACTCAATATTTAATTACCTATCTTAATACATCAAAACTTGGTTTATAAAATAATAATAAAAATTATAATATCCAAAGCTAAAGCCACTGGTGCCGAAACCATCGGTAGCCCACACTTCAAACCAACATATTATCCTCGTCATTGCCAGCATCATGACAATTATTATCCACTACAATTTTTCTCCCCCAAAACCCAAACCCCAAAACGCTACCCCTAATTTTTCAATTGTTACTAATACCCAATTTCCATTCCAAACTTCTATCCAATCCAAATTATTAAATTGATAAAGTTATCCCTCAAACAAACATTAATAATTTAACACTACCTAAATTAGTATACATATCCGACTGAATTGCAAGGTAAAGAATTGCAACGACAGTAAACACATACGCATAGCACCCACAATTTCATTCTTTCACCCCAACATCATAATAATAATGATAACAATATGATTCTTACCAATAAATCCAATACAAAAATTTTGGCGGATGAGTTACCTGAATCCTAAGTCGCTTGGTTCTTCTTTCGTTCACGCTCTTTTTTGTTATTCTCCTCTTCTCTTATTTTCTTCTACAAATTGTTTACTACCCTAACTATTTAAAGACTAATTATAAAAGTGTGAAAGTGACCCACTATTAATTTTAATGTTGTTTTCTTTAACCACCAACTAAATAAATTATTAAGACTACCCCATTACTTCTATAATTGTAGTTACGAATAGTCCAAAATACCCATTTAGAATATATCGGAAAGTATTTTATGAAATAAAAAGCTCTAGTACTTAAAACGATCAAACGGGTCGTAACATTAGATACCAATTTACCCATCATTCATCCTCAAACGATCAAAAGAAGGTGAGGGTAAGAAAGGGTACCTGAATCGATAAAAAAATGTGGATATCTTTCATGCATATCAACCTGACTCTCTCAAGTGGACTCATCAACTCGCCGACTCTTCCACTGAACCTTGATAGATGCAATCTCCTTTGACCTCAACTTCCGGACCTCCCTATCTAGAATAGCTATAGGTTCCTCCTCATAAGAAAAATTCTAATCAAGTAGGACCGAATCCCAACGAATAATGTAGTTTCCATCACAATGGCATTTTTTCAGCATGGATACAATGAAATACCGGGTGCACTCCTGACAACCTTGGAGGCAAGGCCAATTCATAGGTTACCTCCCCCACACGCTTACGAACTTCAAATGGTCCAATATACCTCGGACTAAGCTTACCTTGCTTACCAAACCGCATCACACCCTTCGCGGGTGAAACCTTCAGCAAGACTTGCTCACCCTCCATAAACTCTAAGTCTATGACCTTCCGATCTTCATACTCATTTTGCCTGCTCTGAGCTGCTAGAAGCTTCTCATGTATGAATTTCACTTTCTCTAACGATTTCCTCAAAAGATCGGTACCCCAAGGTCTCACTCAAATGCATCAAACCAACCAATGGGAGACCTACATCTCCTCCCATACAATGCTTCAAATGGGGCCATATCAATACACAAGTGATAGCTATTGTTGTATGAGAACTCTGCCAAAGGTAAGAGCTGAACTCAATGACCACCAAAATCTATCACGCACGCACGAAACGTATCCTCCAGCACTTGAATCGTTCGCTTAGATTGACCATCGGTTTGAGGGTGAAATGCGGTACTAAGATCCAATCTAGTACCTAATTCAGCCTGCAAGGTCCTCCAAAAGTTAGAGGTAAATTGCGTACCTCTATCTGATATGATAGAGATTGGAACTCCAAAGATAGCAAGAGGAAGAGCAATCAATCAAAGAAGTCAACACGGATTAGTTCATTTAAAACTAATAAATTTTTTGTGGATGCAGGTTTCATCATGCTCAACAAATATGGAAAAGTTAGAAGAGCAAAAACGCCCAAGACTGACATTTTATTTATGCAGGAAATGACATTGATATTCCTGCGATAAGAAGGAGTTAACTTGGTATTTTGAATAGCAATTTCTCGTTCATATTTCTTAACAAAAATAGTAGCCACAACGAAGATACAAGTGGTCAAAGAAAAGTAGGTGAAAGCATCGAGAGGATAGCACTTTAAGATGTACAAATGACTATAATAATGTCATATTGCAGTTTCCAACGTCAAAGACGTCTGAAGGGCACATGTAAGACACATCAAATATAGGAGAGAGTTTGAAGTGCAACTTGCCAAAAATATTCATTATCAGGTTAAAGTCAGAAGAGGCTAACGTTGAAGGATATTTGTAAGTCACATCGATACCAGATACAGTGATGTGCATTGCCGAAAGTCCATTCCATATTATATTATCAGAAGTGATAATATCATTGCCAAGAGGGTCATCCATATTATATTGTCAGATGTGATAATATCATAGCCGAGAGGGCCATCAACATTATGTTATCAAAGGTAGTAATATCATTGCCGAGAGGGTCATCCATTTTATATTATCAAAGATGGTAATATCATTGCCGAGAGGGTCATCCATATTATATTATCAAAGGTGATAATATCATTGCCGGGAGGGCCATCACCATTATAATACCAAAGGTGGTAATATCATTACCGAGAGGGCCATCAATTTCATATTATCAAAGATGGTAATGTCATTGCCGAGAGAGCCATCAACATTATATTAATAAAGGTTATTATATCATTACCGAGAGGGTCATCCATATCATTTGTCGAAATAGGCGATATTATTGCCGAAAGGGCCACGAACATATAACAACATATCAAGTCATCATATATCGTGTCAAAACTGGACGAGGCTGAAGTTTGAGAAGTATATTATAAATCACATCAAACTTTAGACAGGTGCCTTGTTTGCTCTACGTCAAAATTGGAGGAGGTTGGCGTACCAACGTAGTAAAGACGCTACTTTCCTATTTGAATTACAATTTCTACTAATGAATTTTATCTAAGTCTTTATCGAGAACATCCGAGAGGATGCATCCTCAATTAAACCATAGGTGTGGACGTCAACAAAAAGGACGTAACACAACATGAAACTTTTCTTCGCAGCGAACTGGGACATAGTCCGAAGAGGAGTATCAAACTCTTAAGACGCGAGCTGAGGAGCAACTTCCACCACAATCAAACCACACCCCTATTAGAAGGCATGTGGATTTTTCTTTGGGTTTATCGGTTTCAATTTCACATCCGAAAAACTTTGCACTCTCATCGGAGGCAAATTTCCAATATGAGTGACAATACACGAAGAGCTTTGGAAAGTATGTACCTGTAAGTCCTTAACTATGGGTGTGAAGTGCACCACATTCGTATTTAAGAGGTTGCAAGCCTCTTTTTCATACTCAACTTACTTGTCACTCCTCCAGAACCAAAGGTTATCTTGCATAATAGATTTCCTTTTCAACTGATCGAGTCGAACTACAAACAACCTGATTCCTTGAGTTGAAGGATATGTAGGCAGGCTCAATGTTGAAAACTTGGCTGTATTTCAATATTCTCTCTTAAATCTTATTCCCAAGCATTTTGATCTCTTCATAATTTGATATGGGGATAGCTTTCGAATTCTTTGGTTAGGGTCCAGCCATAATTCCTCAAAAATCTGTATCGGGCCTTTTTCTCAAAGAGATGAAATGGTTTGGTCAAAATTGGATTCGTCAATCTTCTTTGCCCAGGTTCTCTTTCATCGACCCTACCCAAAGAATGGGGCAGTTGTTGACACCCTTTTGACCCTATGTAATTCGAGTTAACTATTGAGCTATTTCAATTTCAAACAATTTGAAATAATCGTCTTTGAAAAATCCTAAAAAATATATATTATAAAATCTCTTTCTAATTAGTTTTGCTTAATATTTTTCAGAAATAATTATATAATTTTATATATTGGTTTATATAATTTTCATATTTTACATAAATATTTGATAAATAGCCTAAAAATATCGTTTAGCATAAATACATATTTATTTCCTTTAAATTAGTGGATTATATAATTTTGTATAATTAGTTTTCTATCTTAAGTAATGAACTTATGTCTTGATAATTATTTCATCTTGTTTAAATTAAGAAGTTCAAATAATTAATCGATAATTATCCCTCTCATTTTAATTTTGGCCGGATTTAGTTATTTGATTCAATTTGGTCATACCTAACTCAAATTGGTTAAATTAGCAACTAAATGGCCATTTTTAAAATAAAATAGAGCATCCTTTAAATTCACACACACTCCCACGATCTCATCTCTCTTTTCCTCTTTGAATCCTCACGCTCTCCTCTCTATTTATTTTTCTTTCTCACACTCTAAATCAAAGTCGCGCTTTCCTCTCCCCTTTCTCCTTCCTAAAACACGAAAGTCAGACCAAGAACCCTAAATTTCTTCATCCAAACGACCACCCCCTATCACCCCTGTCAGTCCCCTTCTGCATATTTTCAAAGATTGCAAACCACTGGCCTAAATTGTTGACTTAAGGTTAGATAAATCTCACCATAATCTAATGCGAATCAGAAGATATCACATCAAATCCGGATTTTTGGGGGGTATGTTCTCCTCTTGCTTGTTTTTTTCCTTCCATTCTCTCCAATCAATCTCTCATCTCCCGCTCAAACAACTATTTGAATTCAAACCTTTATTTTTGCTATAAATACATGGTATTGGTGCCATTTAGAGGGACATACAGACGAGAAGAGAATTGGAATTTGAAGATTGGAGAATAGTATTCTAGAAAATCAAACCCACGAAGGTTTGAGCCTTGGATTTTTGATTTTCTTTCGAGTTATTTTGCTCATTTGTTGGTGTGGTGGGTCAAAGTGGAATTCACTCAGCTCGTTTTCCTTAGTTTGCTACCCCGGAAAAGGTATATAGCCTCACTCTCATTACTGTCTTCCTCCCATTCGGAGTTTTGCTTAGTTGGTCGTTTGATCTCTTAGTTTAGTAAGAATGGGGATTCTTTCGTATGAGCAAGAAGTTTTGATTTTTCCTGTGTTAACATGGTTCGAATATGTATGTATAGGTGCTGGAAGTTTAGTTTCTGGTTGTTACTGCTCTTATTGTGTAGGCTTTCCTAGTATTGTTGTGATCGGTTTCGAAAATGTTTTATTAGCCTAAGTTGTTTGTTCTTTCACATTATGAACCTGCTTTGTTGCCTAATATTTGACATCATATTCTTCCTTCTTTCACTCCAAGTTGGTTGAATGAACTAAGACGTCAACATTTTGAGTTCAAGTGATATATCTGCCACTTTTTGAGTTGATTTATTGTCTTTATTAATGCCTGTTTTTGAGTCCTTATTGGAATGATTATTGAGCTTGTCTTGGAGCATCGAGATTTTGTATTTCTTTCCGGATTTTATCCTATTTCTGGCCTTTGCTTCTTTTTGTAGTCTCTTCCTGAATCTTCTTCATTTTTTAAAAACTCATAAGCTTATTAATCTTTGAATGATGAGGCACGAGTTGTTGGCGCCATTCCCTGTAGTTGTTGTTGCCTCATTAACTTGGTTTTCGAGTCTGTCATATCGTGTGTATTGATTCATGTCTTCAAATCGATTGTGAGTCGAGAAAACATATGAGCGTGAGGTGTTGTAGTATTTGGTTGTTTAAAATCCTTGAGGTAGTAGACCCTTTGATGAAGGAATTGACCGTTCTTTTGATTTACAAAAAAAAAAACCAAAAACCAATAGCCTTTCTTATTTACTTTGAGAGTCGTTGTCTTCATCATCTTAGTTTCTTTTGCCACATATTATACAAAATAGTCGAGTGGACTTGTGAGTAGAAGATTGGATCAATTCTTCTCTGTGGTAAGACTAGTAGTATAAATCAAGTGCAAGTCATGGCTCAAACCTTGTTTGTTATGCTAAAATGATCCTTTATCACTGTTTTTTCATCAGATACATTATGCATCTACCATGGCATTTAATGTCTTTGGGATTTGAAACCTTTCCAAGTTAAAATTATATTTGTCCTACATTTTATTCAATGTATCATGGCAGTGCTTTCTTGGGTTATTTTCCCTGCACATTTGATATGAATCAAGTTTTGTCTCGTTATTGTTAATTGTATAGAGAGAGAATTGCACCCCTCTCTCCTTTCTCTTTTAATATACTAATTTTTATTTCCTTTTTTTTGTGTTGCATGTGAAATCTGCCTCGAGTCCTATTTGGACTCTCAACTCCTATCCTTGCATCTCTTCATTGGGCCAAAGACTCAATTTTACCCCTTATCGAGTCATCCAACCTTGAGAAATCGAAGAACAAGTCTTTGGAATCGACGTACAAGTCCTAGAAAGCAGAAAAATGAGTTGTAAACATTTGATATACACTGATATACATCATAGGTATACAAAAATGGGAATTGAGCCAAGAGCCCAAATCAGCAACGAGTTTGGCCCAAAAAAGGTCCCAAATTCATCTTCTCCTTTATTCTCCTAGATTATTTAATTGTGATTGCTTATTGTTAGTTTTTTTTTTATTAACTCTAACTTTAAATAACTTAATTGAATTCCCCAAAGGATGAACTATTTTCTTTGTGTTGGTTTACTTTAATAAATTTTATTTTATCAACTCTTGCACCCTTATTTACTTATTCAAATATTTTTCTATTCAAAACTTTCACTTACTTTTAACTAGTTTAAAATGATTTCTTGGTTTATCAACTAAATTGGTGTAAATTATTTTTAAAATTCAAACAAATGCTAATTAATCTAGTTTTTGTTAAAATTCTAATCACTTGCAATTTAATTCAAATATTTCATTTTAGGTCTTTTTGTTTTTTTTAAAAATAATAATAATAAATGAAAAATGATTCTTTATTTAACTATTTTCTCAAAGTTCAAATATTGTAAATTACATTTTGTATTAAACCATTTTTTTAAAAAGAATTAGTCAAAAATTATTTTAGTCAAGTCGTAGGATAACCGCATGTTAGCGGCTACTTTAAGTGCTAATACCTTCTTAGAGTAGAAATAAGAACCTCTTACCCATTTTCTCTAAATTTTTAAAGGTTTATCTGTTAAGGCATTTTTAAATTAAATTTTCTTAATTTCTTTAAAAAATTAAGTGACGACTCTTTTTTAAGTATTTTTCTCAAATTGTTTTATACTTAGAACATTTTAAAAAGTGATTTTTCTAAAGGTTACTAAAATTACGGCATAACACTGACAATCAAAGGTATGGAATTACATATATTGTGTTGTTAATTCAATTTTTGATTTGTGTTTTTGAGATGACTATATCAATCGTGATGCATTAGTATTTATGTATCTTGTATAAATTGATAAGTACTATATTCATATTAATTAGATACATTAAATAAGTAAATTTTGCATGTAAAGGTTTGGTTAGAGTTTGACGCATTACTCTGTGATACATGTAGTATTAATTAAAATTATTGAATCATGACCAAATATTTAGCATGATACATTACTATTTTTGTATCTTGTTGGGTTTGTGAAAAGCTATACTTTAAGATGATACATTATACATGTAATTTGTTGTAAAAGCATCAAAATGTTCAAGAATGAGAGTATGTATCAGATTATATTTATATTTTGTATCTGGTATTAAGTATAAGTTAGTTGTCTGTATCACTAATTTCTTTAATGTAAACAGGTTGTTGCATCATCTGAGTATCTTTATTCAATCTATGATTCTGGAAGAAGATACATTGTTTGCCTTGAAAGATAAATAAGCAATTGTGAAATATTTCAAGTTGATAATTATCTATAAATGTATCATTCTGTAATTGATAATAATGTATTTGATACAATAAGATTATCAACTTTTATGTATTCATAAATCATGCCCATAAAATTGTGCATGATACACTACTATTTATAACTTTAACTTCAGGGTAAAGAGATATGATAATGAAAGATACGGAATTACATTTATTGTGTTGTCTAGTCGATTTTTAAATTTATGATCTCGAGATGGATATATTGTTCATGATACATTACTAATTCAAAAATATTTAGTAGATTGATAAGTACTGTAATACCATTGGGTAATCTTGATACACAGGAAAAAATTGATTTATTGCTATATATATCCTTTTAAAATTAAAAAAATATTAAAGATACATTATAAAACTTGATATATTGTAAATGATACATTAGACATTACTTATGTATCAAGTACATAAGTATTTAACATGAAATCCACTAGTCGAATATTCAACAATATTAGGGTTATGTATCAATGTAATAATATATACATGATACATTGCATAAAACATAATCTATTGTAGCAATGATGTATCAACAATTTCATACCACTAACAAAGGCTAATTTAATAAAAAAATAAACAAGATACATTGAGAATCTTCAACTTTGGTAAAGATGGGCGTGAAGATGCATCCTTCTTTGATTTGACATTCTACAACTCAAGAATCTCCATTAATAATGGATTCTTTCTTTGTTGAATCAAAGACACAATCTACAATATTTTGAGTAGTTGAAACTAATTGGGTAATCCTAATACTAAAAGAAGAAGAATCATCCATAAATATCAGTAAATTGATGATGAAAAATTTTAAAAAAATAAGGATGAAAGGAGAGAAACAAGGAAGACGAAAACTACCTATTCAAGAAGTTGAAATTGATGTGACTGGAGAGAGAACGATTTTGAATTTCAAATTTTAAGGAATGAATTATCTGATAATATTGTGGAGTGAAAATAGGGAGAGAATGATGGAGTAAATTAAGGAAGGGAAACGTTTTTGGGAGTGTAAGATTATGTATTCGGAAGTTTAGTTTTGGGAGTAAAATAAGGGATTTTGGAATTTTTTTGGAATGGTAGGAAATAATAGAAATTATGGAAAATAAAAATGTGTATATAGGTATTTTTTCCTTAAAATAAATTAGGATAAATTGTTTAAATGGTGACACATCACACATGTCAATCCATATGGTTTAGAGACATATATGATCTAAAGTATGACGGTAAGAGCATATACAACCTTAAAGTATAATGGATGGTATATGCATATCATTTATAATAGTTTAGAGATATATTTATGTAAAAATTATAGGAATCTCATAGTGTAAGGAGAAAAATACATCATATCCCTACTCTTTTTCAATTTACAAAAATCTCTTTAAATTTAGTGTCATTTGGATACATTCCAACAATCCGGATACATAGGAGCTGATCCATTACCTTCCGGTCTGTTACGCTTAAAAAGGAAAAAATGTAAAATTAAATTACAATCTCATAAATCACGCAATCACATTGTTACCACTGCCAATCAATTCCCCACAAAGCGTAACAACTTCAAAAAATTCAATTTTAAATTTCTTCTCTCAGATCGTCTAACATCCTTTCAATTTTGAATCAAAGCTATCGAAATATTTAAGAAAATACATTATGAATATCTCAATTTTGCAGCAAAGAGGTTAAAATTAGTTCACTTATGCAACAAAGATGTAACGACATGTTCCCGTCATTATAGAAAAGCCAACGGGAGAAAATTTGGAAGCGGAAAACTTTTTCATAGTATTTGGATTTTTCCCAACCTTGTCCAGATTTGGACGAAATCAGAGTCCTTGAGGTGTAGGAAAATTTGGTAACAATCAGGTGAAATAATTATGTTTTTGATTACATGAGTAGTTAGATAACTCGTTGAAGAATCTGTACGACCTTACAGAATTGAATCCAGGTGAGTAGAACTCCTGAAATCGATCTTGGCGTAAAGGGTATTTTCTGAGTGTCGTGGGTTAGAGGTGTGTTGTGAAATGAGAATTTTGGAATTCTTGAATTAGCTCTCTAGTTCGAGAATGCCACCTTGGCGCCGCTTTTTGCGTTGTAGTGGGGTGGTGACCGCTGTGGCGGGCTCGACGTGAATTAAAGTCGATAATAAACCCCTAAACGACCTCATTATGTACTTTTTGACTTTTAGAGCTAAGGAACAAACCCCAGGCAACTCCTACTTATTTTTCACCAATTTTTAGGCTAAATGTAAGCTTTTCACTTCCCAAATCCATTTTTCGATCCATAGAACGTAATAGAATGGGTGAATATTGATAGGGGAGGGTTTTGTTATATATTCTATGGTGGAAACAACCCTAATTTGGATAATTGGGTTCATGGGTATGATCTAGGATTCATGGATTTGTTAGTAATTGGGGTAATTAGTGATTGTTTATTGATTCCCGTATTATATTGATTGTTTGTAGACCAAGAATAAGCGGAACGAATTTGGAAATGGAAGGATCAAGTTTCTTAGGGTTTCAAGCTTGTTTCGAGGTAGATGATGGTTGTGATTCTATGATTGTATGATGTATGTTTGTTATTGCTTCATTATGATACTTGTATATACATGAATGTTGCAACGTTGATCACATTTGTTGTAGAAGAGATAGAGGAATGATGATTGCCATGAAATCATGATTTAAATGTATGATCTTGATGATATACTTATGATTGTGATTGTGATGTGTTGAATGGATCGGTTGCCACATTCCGACATAACTAACTTGGATCAGTTGGCACGTTCTGGCATAAAAATGGGACCGATTGCCACGTTTTGACATAAATATAGGATTGATTGCCACGTTTCGGCATGCTTACTGTTTGGGTTTGGGTTCCATGAGAGGAGCAATGATTTGATAGATAATGTGAAGTTGTTCGTTGTTCGTAAATGTTGATAATATTGTATATATTGATATATATGCATGTGATTATAATGTTGTCTTGACTTGCTTATGTTGCACTAGTGGGATAGTTGCGTGATCCTACCAGTACACTGTGGTTGTGTACTGATACTGCACTTGCTCTTATTTTTGTTAAGTACATGACATCTTCAAGCAGCTATTGACAGACCTCGCTTAGAAGATCAATGATCGTCGCTTCGAATTTAAGGGTGAGCCAATTCTTTCGGGCAGCCATGAGATTCTCTTTCGTCTATGTCCACCATTTCTGGACTTAGACATTTGTTTTAGCTAGTTGATTAGTTCATTAGTTGGGGTTGTATCCCTTTCTTGTTTAGACTTGGTTCATTGTTAGAATGTTTTGGTATATTGACTTTCAGGTTCTAGGTTATTTCTTCCGCATTGTTTAGTTTGTTGTTAGACTTTTTTTGGAGTTTATGGGAACTCCCTATTTATTTCCCTGATATTTAACTTGCTACCGTAATTTAAATGCCTTAGTTTTGGTTGAGTTGCTTGGTTTGGGTTGTAGTAGTGGTTCTCCTACCGGAGAGTTAGTGTGGGTGCCAATCACGATGGTCTGGGTTGTAACAAAATTGGTATCAGAGCCTAGGTTCATTGATCTCGATGTACCGAGACGAGTCTAATAGAGTCTCGCGGAACGGTATGCGGACGCCTTTGCTTTTTTTTTTGAGAAGCTATAGGACTTTAGGAAATCTCTCTGTTTTCTCTTGCCTCCTCTCGTGCTATGACTTGATTCCAAATGATATCTGTCAATTCAAATTGGTATCTAACCTCATTCACTCTTCTGTCCGCAGATGATTAACACTAAATTCAATAGCGTCAGTCCCGTAGCTCTCGTCAATGTTCTGATTGAGGAATCTGTAGTGAGAGGTCGCAGTCGAGGTAGGGGTAGAGGAAGAGCTAGGGGTAGAGGCCATGGAAGAGTAGAACTTGCTGTAAATGGAACTTCTATTAATAATGCTCCTATGAATGAGAACCCTTATGCGCATCATGAAAAGATAGAGGAGAATGTTGATGTTGATATTGAGGATTTGGAACAAGAGGGAGAGGTACAGACTGAGACTACAAGTGTTCCTCATTTGGATCCAATGTTAGCTCAACAGATCATGTCGTTCTTAAAGGGATTGGTTGGTCCTGGAGTGCTTCCTTTTGTTCAAGCAACTCAAGTTCCTACTAATCCTCCTGTTGCTAGCACTGCGCCCAAGGTGGGTGGGACTGGAGGTAATGATGCTTTCTTCCGTCTTTTGTTGGGCTCTGTTATGACTGGTAATGAGCATGAAATGTTGACTAAGTTTCTGAAGCTAAAGCTTCCTGTGTTTCTTGGTTCTGAGAATGAGGATGCTTATGAGTTCATTCTGGATTGCTATGAGAGGCTTCATAAACTGGGTATTGTTCATCAACATGGGTTTGAGTTTGTGTACGTATTTCCAACTTCAAGGCGAGGCTAACCAGTAGTGGAGAGCTTATATGGAATGCAGATCTTCTACTTTACCTCCACTTAGTTGGACCCAATTTCATGCTCTGTTTCTAGAGAAATATGTGCCTAGGACTTTGAGGGATTGCAAGAAAGATGAGTTCATGGCTTTGGAGCAAGGTGGTATGACTGTGGTTGCTTATGAGGTCAAGTTCCATGCTTTGTCTAGATATGCTACTCAATTGGTGAATACTGAGGAAGAGAGAATCCAGTTATTTATTAGGGGATTAAATTCTGAGTTGCAAGTATTATCTGTTCATATGACTTCTGCAGGGTGAAACTTTAATGAGGTGATAGACTATGTTAAGAAAGTGGAGGGGGTGAGGCGAGATGGTCAAGCTAAGTCATGGGCAAAAAGGGACCAAGAACTCGGGTAACTTTCAAGGTTCTTATTCCAAGGGGTCCAAAAGGCCAACGCTTGCAGCCAAGTCAATTCAGTCCGCTATGCCCGCCTCTATAGGTAACTCGGAAACTCCATCTTATAATTTTCAGGATAGCTAGGGAGTCGCGCCTTCGACAGGTGGCAGATCATCTTTTGATCGTACTTGTTACAACTGTGGAGAACATGGTCATATGAGGAGAGATTGTCCCCACCCACGTGTGTTAGATTCCGCATAGCAACAATCTAGAGCAGTAGTACCGGCGGGGAATGGTAATAATGGTCGAGGGCGTCCACAAGGTGGGCGAGGAGGTAATCAGCGAGGCCATGGAAGTAGAGGAAATGGTAATGGTAACAGAGGTAGGGGTAACACTCAACCAGGCAGGGAAGTGGCTCGTCATGATGATAGGGCTCAGTGTTATGCTTTTTTGGGCAATAATGAGGCGGAGGCGTCTGATACGGTGATCACAGGTACTATTCTTGTCTGCAACATGATGGCTAATATGTTATTTGATCCGGGTTTTACTTATTCATATGTATCCATGAGATTTGCCTCAGATTTTGATATGATTTGTGATATTCTTGATGCCCATATTCGTGTTTCTACCCCAGTTGGATAGTCAATCATAGTTACCCATGTCTATCGTGCTTGTCCTATTTTATTTATGGGATTTCAAACTTGGGTTGATTTAGTGATTTTGGATATGATTGACTTTGACATAATCTTAGGTATGACTTGGTTGTCCCCCTATTATGATGTGCTTAATTGTAATACTAAGTCTTTAACTCTAGAATTTATGGGAAGGGAAAAATTAGAGTGGAAATGGGTGTACATGCCTAAGCAAGCTAAGATTATATCCTCAATTTGGGCTAGTAAACTGGTAGAGTAGGGTTGTTTGGCTTATTTGGCTCATATTGGGGATGTTGAGATTGATGATCCATCCATTGGGTCTATTTCTGTGGTATCGAAATTTATAGAAGTGTTTCCTAATGATTTGCCTGGTATGCCTCCGAATAGAGATATAGATTTTTGCATTGATTTAGAGCCTGGTACGCGTCCCATTTATATCCATTCATATCGCATGGCTCCGGCAGAATTAAGAGAGCTTAAGGCTCAAATCCAAAAACTTCTTGATAAAGGATTTATTCATCCTAGTGCTTCCTCATAGGGTGCTCCAGTTTTGTTTGTTAAGAAAAATGATGGTAGTATGAGAATGTGTATAGATTACCGGTAATTGAATAGGATCACTATTTGAAATAAGTATCCCTTGCCTCGAATAAATGATCTATTTGACCAATTGCAACGTGCATCAATTTTCTCTAAGATCCGGTTACCATCAATTGAAAATTAGGCCTGAGGATGTTCCCAAGACGGCGTTTAGAACTCGCTATGGGCACTATGAGTTTTTGGTTATGTCTTTTGGTTTGACCAATGTGCCTGCACCTTTCATGAGTCTGATGAATGAGGTGTTCAAACCATTTCTTGATTCGTTCGTTATAGTTTTCATTGATGATATTTTGGTTTATTCGAAAAGTGAGGAAGAGCATGCCGACCATCTTCGTAGTGTTTTGGGTGTTCTTGGGAAGCAAAAGTTATATGCTAAATTTTCTAAGTGTGAATTTTAGTTGAAATCAGTTGCATTCTTTGAATGGTAGATCCTCAAAAGATTGAGGTGGTTAAGAATTGGGTCCGACCAAGTTTTGTGGCTGAAGTTTTGAGTTTTGTAGGGGTCGCTAGCTATTATCGTCGATTTGTGAAAAATTTTGCTTCTATTGCCACTCACTTGACTAATTTGACTAAAAAGGAGATACCATTTGAATGGACTGAAAAATGTGAGGATAGCTTTCAAAAGCTCAAGACTCTTTTGACCACCACACTTATTTTAGCATTACCGGTTGAGGATAAAGATTTTATTGTTTATTGTGATACTTCTCATTCTAGATTGGGTGTTGTGTTGATGCAGGATAAAAATGTTATAGCTTATGCCTCAAGTCAATTGAAGGTGCATGAGAGGAATTATCCAACGCATGATTTAGAGTTGGCAGCGGTAGTGTTTACTCTCAAGATATGGTGGCATTACCTTTATGGTGTTAAGTGTGAAGTGTTTACTGATCATCGTAGTTTGCAACATGTTTTCACTCAAAAGGATCTAAATTTGAGACAGCGAAGTTGGATAGAGTTACTTAAAGATTATGATGTGACCATTCAATACCATCTGGGCAAGGCTAATATGGTGGCAGGCGCTTTGAGTCGAAATGCGGTAAGCATGGGTAGTTTAGCTTGCTTGAGTGTATCCAAGCGACCTTTGACTAAGGAAATTCAGACCTTAGAGTGTAAGTTCATACAATTGGGCATGTTAGAAAGAGGTGGGGTGCTAGCTAGTATTGAGGTGAGGGCCACATTCATTGAGAAGATCAAGGCCAAACAATTTGAATATGAGAAATTTAGAGGAACTTAGAAAGAAGACTACGATTGGTAAGGCACAAGAGACAACTCTTGATACGGATGGTGTGCTAAATTTCAAGAGGAGAATATGTGTTCCTAGAGTAGATGACTTATTGAGAAATTATTGGCAGAGTCTCATGGTTCACGATATTCTATTCATTTGGGTGTGACCAAGATGTATAGAGATCTGAAGCAAATTTATTGGTGGTCGGGCATGAAGAAAGACATAGCGCAGTTTGTAGTGAAGTGTCAAAATTGTGAACAAGTGAAATATGAACATTAAAGGCCTGCAAGCTTAGTTCAAAGAATGTCAATTCTGGAATGGAAGTGGAAAATAATAGCCATGGACTTTGTGGCTGGTCTTCCCAAGACTTTGGGGAAGTTTGATTCTATTTGGGTAGTGGTTGATAGATTGACTAAGTCAACCCATTTTATTCCGGTAAAAATAGGTTATAATGCTGAACAATTGGCTAAAGTTTATCTGAAAGAGATAGTGAGGTTGCACGGGGTCCCCCTTTCTATCATTTCAGACCGTGGTACCCAATTAACATCTAAGTTTTGGAGGAAATTGCATGATGAATTGGGCACACAACTCACTTTTANCCTTCAGCAAGACTTGCTCACCCTCCATAAACTCTAAGTCTATGACCTTCCGATCTTCATACTCATTTTGCCTGCTCTGAGCTGCTAGAAGCTTCTCATGTATGAATTTCACTTTCTCTAACGATTTCCTCAAAAGATCGGTACCCCAAGGTCTCACTCAAATGCATCAAACCAACCAATGGGAGACCTACATCTCCTCCCATACAATGCTTCAAATGGGGCCATATCAATACACAAGTGATAGCTATTGTTGTATGAGAACTCTGCCAAAGGTAAGAGCTGAACTCAATGACCACCAAAATCTATCACGCACGCACGAAACGTATCCTCCAGCACTTGAATCGTTCGCTTAGATTGACCATCGGTTTGAGGGTGAAATGCGGTACTAAGATCCAATCTAGTACCTAATTCAGCCTGCAAGGTCCTCCAAAAGTTAGAGGTAAATTGCGTACCTCTATCTGATATGATAGAGATTGGAACTCCAAAGATAGCAAGAGGAAGAGCAATCAATCAAAGAAGTCAACACGGATTAGTTCATTTAAAACTAATAAATTTTTTGTGGATGCAGGTTTCATCATGCTCAACAAATATGGAAAAGTTAGAAGAGCAAAAACGCCCAAGACTGACATTTTATTTATGCAGGAAATGACATTGATATTCCTGCGATAAGAAGGAGTTAACTTGGTATTTTGAATAGCAATTTCTCGTTCATATTTCTTAACAAAAATAGTAGCCACAACGAAGATACAAGTGGTCAAAGAAAAGTAGGTGAAAGCATCGAGAGGATAGCACTTTAAGATGTACAAATGACTATAATAATGTCATATTGCAGTTTCCAACGTCAAAGACGTCTGAAGGGCACATGTAAGACACATCAAATATAGGAGAGAGTTTGAAGTGCAACTTGCCAAAAATATTCATTATCAGGTTAAAGTCAGAAGAGGCTAACGTTGAAGGATATTTGTAAGTCACATCGATACCAGATACAGTGATGTGCATTGCCGAAAGTCCATTCCATATTATATTATCAGAAGTGATAATATCATTGCCAAGAGGGTCATCCATATTATATTGTCAGATGTGATAATATCATAGCCGAGAGGGCCATCAACATTATGTTATCAAAGGTAGTAATATCATTGCCGAGAGGGTCATCCATTTTATATTATCAAAGATGGTAATATCATTGCCGAGAGGGTCATCCATATTATATTATCAAAGGTGATAATATCATTGCCGGGAGGGCCATCACCATTATAATACCAAAGGTGGTAATATCATTACCGAGAGGGCCATCAATTTCATATTATCAAAGATGGTAATGTCATTGCCGAGAGAGCCATCAACATTATATTAATAAAGGTTATTATATCATTACCGAGAGGGTCATCCATATCATTTGTCGAAATAGGCGATATTATTGCCGAAAGGGCCACGAACATATAACAACATATCAAGTCATCATATATCGTGTCAAAACTGGACGAGGCTGAAGTTTGAGAAGTATATTATAAATCACATCAAACTTTAGACAGGTGCCTTGTTTGCTCTACGTCAAAATTGGAGGAGGTTGGCGTACCAACGTAGTAAAGACGCTACTTTCCTATTTGAATTACAATTTCTACTAATGAATTTTATCTAAGTCTTTATCGAGAACATCCGAGAGGATGCATCCTCAATTAAACCATAGGTGTGGACGTCAACAAAAAGGACGTAACACAACATGAAACTTTTCTTCGCAGCGAACTGGGACATAGTCCGAAGAGGAGTATCAAACTCTTAAGACGCGAGCTGAGGAGCAACTTCCACCACAATCAAACCACACCCCTATTAGAAGGCATGTGGATTTTTCTTTGGGTTTATCGGTTTCAATTTCACATCCGAAAAACTTTGCACTCTCATCGGAGGCAAATTTCCAATATGAGTGACAATACACGAAGAGCTTTGGAAAGTATGTACCTGTAAGTCCTTAACTATGGGTGTGAAGTGCACCACATTCGTATTTAAGAGGTTGCAAGCCTCTTTTTCATACTCAACTTACTTGTCACTCCTCCAGAACCAAAGGTTATCTTGCATAATAGATTTCCTTTTCAACTGATCGAGTCGAACTACAAACAACCTGATTCCTTGAGTTGAAGGATATGTAGGCAGGCTCAATGTTGAAAACTTGGCTGTATTTCAATATTCTCTCTTAAATCTTATTCCCAAGCATTTTGATCTCTTCATAATTTGATATGGGGATAGCTTTCGAATTCTTTGGTTAGGGTCCAGCCATAATTCCTCAAAAATCTGTATCGGGCCTTTTTCTCAAAGAGATGAAATGGTTTGGTCAAAATTGGATTCGTCAATCTTCTTTGCCCAGGTTCTCTTTCATCGACCCTACCCAAAGAATGGGGCAGTTGTTGACACCCTTTTGACCCTATGTAATTCGAGTTAACTATTGAGCTATTTCAATTTCAAACAATTTGAAATAATCGTCTTTGAAAAATCCTAAAAAATATATATTATAAAATCTCTTTCTAATTAGTTTTGCTTAATATTTTTCAGAAATAATTATATAATTTTATATATTGGTTTATATAATTTTCATATTTTACATAAATATTTGATAAATAGCCTAAAAATATCGTTTAGCATAAATACATATTTATTTCCTTTAAATTAGTGGATTATATAATTTTGTATAATTAGTTTTCTATCTTAAGTAATGAACTTATGTCTTGATAATTATTTCGTCTTGTTTAAATTAAGAAGTTAGAATAATTAATCAATAATTATCCCTCTCATTTTAATTTTGGACTGATTTAGTTATTTGATTCAATTTGGTCATACCTAACTCAAATTGGTTAAATTAGCAACTAAAATGGCCAATTTTTAAATAAAATAGAGCATCCTTTTAATTTACACACAGTCTCACGATCTCATCTCTCTTTTCCTCTTTGAATCCTCACACACTCCTCTCTATTTTTTTTTCTTTCTCACGCTCTAAATCAAAGTTGTGCTTTCCTCTCCCCTTTTTCCTTCCCAAAACGCGAAAGTCAGACCAAGAACCCTAAATTTCTTCATCCAAACGGCCGCCCCCTATCACCCCTGTCAGCCCCCTTCTGCATATTTTCAAAGAATGCAAACCACTGGCCTAAATTGTTGACTTAAGGTTAGATAAATCTCACCATAATCGAATATGAATCAGATAATATCACATTGAATCCGGATTTTTGGGGGTATGTTCTCCTCTTGCTTGTTTTTTTCCTTCCATTCTCTCCAATCAATCTCTCATCTCTCGCTCAAACGACTATTTGAATTCAAACCTTTATTTTTGCTATAAATACATGGTATTGGTGCCATTTAAAGGGATACTCAGACAGGAAGATAATTGGTATTTGAAGGTTGGAGAATAGTATTCTACAAAATCAAACCCACAAAGGTTTGAGCCTCGTATTTTTTATTTTCTTTCGAGTTATTTTTCTCATCTGTTGGTGTGGTGGGTCGAAGTGGAATTTTCTTAGTTCGTTTGCCTCAGTTTGCTACCCCATAAAAGGTATATAGCCTCACTCTTATTACTGTCTTCCTCTCATTCGGAGTTTTGCTTTGTTTGCTTAGTTGGTCGTTTGATCTCTTAGTTTAGTAAGAGTGGGGATTCTTTCGTATGAGCAAGAAATTTTGGTTTTTCCTGTGTGAACATGGCTCAAATATGTATGTACGGGTGCTGGAAGTTTAGTTTCTGGTTGTTGTTGCTCTTATTGTGTAGGCTTTCCTAATATTGTTGTGATCGGTTTCGAAAATATTTTATTAGCTTTAGTTGTTTGTTCTTTCTCATTATGAACTTGCTTTGTTGCCTAATATTTGACATCATATTCTTCATTCTTTCACCCCAAGTTGGTTGAATGAACTAAGAGGTCAACTTTTTGAGTTCAAGCGATATATCTGCCACTGTTTTGAGTTGATTTATTGTTTTTATTAATGCCCGTTTTTGAGTCCTTATTGGAATGATTATTGAGCTTGTCTTGGGGCATCGGGGTTTTGTATTTCTCTCTGGATTTTAGCCTATTTCTGACTTTTGCTTCTTTTTGGAGTCTCTTCCTGCTTCTTCTTCATTTTTTTAAATTCATAAGCTTGTTAATCTTCGAATGATGAGGCACGAGTTGTTGGCGCCTTTCCCTATAGTTGTTGTTGCCTCATTAACTTGGTTTTTGAGTCTGTCATATCGTGTGTATTGATTCATGTCTTTAAATCGATTGTGAGTCGAGAAAACATCTGAGCGTGAGGTGTTGTAGTATTTGGTTGTTTAAAATCCTTGCGGTAGTAGACCCTTTGATGAAGGAATAGGCCAGTTCTTTTGATTTACAAAAAATAAAATAAAAAATGAAGCAATTGCCTTTCTTATTTACCTTGAGAGTCATTGTCTTCATCGTCTTAGTTTCTTTTGCCTCATATTATACAAAATAGTCGAGTGGACTTGTGGGTAGAAGATCAGATCAATTATTTTCTGTGGTAAGACTAGTAGTATAAATCACGTGCAAGTCATGGCTCGAAACTTGTCTGTTATGCTAAAATGATCCTTTATCACTATTTCTTCATCAGAATACATTATGCATCTACCATGGCATTTAATGTCTTTGGGATTTGAAACCTTTCTAAATTAAAATTATATTTGTCCTACATTTTATTCAATGTATCGTGGCAGTGCTTTCTTGGGTTATTTTCCTTGCACATTTGATATGAATCAAGTTTTGTTTCGTTATCGTTAATTGTATAGATAGAGAATTGCACCCCTCTCTCCTTTCTCTTTTAATATACTAATCTTTATTTCCTTTTTTTGTGTTGCATGTGAAATCTACCTCGAGTCTATTTTGGACTCTCAACTCCTATCCTTGCATTTCTTCGTTGGGCCAAAGGCTCAATTTTACCCTTATCGTGTCAGCCAACCTTGAGAAATCGAAGAACAAGTCTTTGGAATCGATATACAGGTCCCGAAAAGAAGAAAAATGAATTGTATACATTCAATATACACTGATATACATCAGGGGTATACAAAAATGGGAATTGAGCCAAGAGCCCAAATCAACAACGAGTTTGGCCCTAAAAAGGGTCCAAATTCATCTTCTCTTTTATTCTCCTAGATTATTTAATTGTGATTACTTATTGTTAGTTTTTTTTAATGAACTCTAACTTTAAATAACTTAATTGAATTCCTCAAAGGATGAACTATTTTCTTTGTGTTGGTTTACTTTAATAAATTTTATTTTGTCAACTCTTGCACCCTTATTTACTTATTCAAATGTTTTTCTATTCAAAACTTTCACTTACTTTTAACTAGTTTAAAATGATTTCTTGGTTTATCAACTAAATTGGTGTAAATTATTTTAAAAATGATTCAAACAAATGCTAATTAATCTACTTTTGTTAAAATTCTAATCACTTGCAATTTAATTCAAATATTTCATTTTAGGTCTTTTTTAAAAAAAAAAATGAAAAAATGATTCTTTATTTAACTATTTTCTCAAAGTTCGAATATTGTAAAATACATTTTGTATTAAACCATTTTTTTTCAAAGAATTAGTCAAAAATTATTTTAGTCCAGTCGTAGGATAACCGCATGTTAGCGGCTACTTTAAGTGCTAATACCTTCTTAGAGTAGAAATAAGAACCTCTTACCCATTTTCTCTAAATTTTTAAAGGTTTATATGTTAAGGCCTTTTTAAATTAAGTTTTGTTAATTTCTTTAAAAAATTAAGTGGCGACTCTTTTCTAAGTATTTTTCTCAAATTGTTTTACACTTAGAACATTTCAAAAAAGTGATTTTTCTAAAGATAGTAAAATTACGGCATACAACCATATCTCTTAGAATATAAAGAGTTACATGGCTCGTAAGCTATCAAATTAAAGGTATTTCAATCTACTTTCCAATGCCACCAATTTCGCGTCAATTCAATTTCTAAGTAAAAAGTTATGACTATTTTAGTAACCTGATACAGTGTTGTTACGTATTAACCGACAGGAAAACATTAAAAAGCATTGCTTTTGTCTTTTTACCTCCAAGAAAACCCTAAACAAATTTCTTGACTAATAAAAGGCTCAAAACAATCAAATTTTCATCTTTTAATCCATCATTCTCTTCTCTCTCAAACCCTAAGGCAAAATCCTAAGGAAAAATCAAAGTAGAAGACTCCATTCAAGATTCTTTCAATCTTTTTCAAGATTCTTCCTCAAGGTAAGTCTTTCTCCAAGAATTCCATTCTTTTCAACTCAAATTCCTCCGTACAATTATGAATCACTAATGAAAATCATAATTCTTGGCCATAGATATTTCAAGAAACTAATTCAAAAATCTCAAGAAAGATTTTCTTGATCATTTACCTTCAAGTTAGGGTTTCAAGGATTCTAATCAAGTTCTTCTTCAAGATTCTTCAAGATCCTTGTTCTTTCAAGTATGTAAGGCTATCATAGAGTTGGACTAATTCGTCCTCACCCCCTACATCTACTTTCAAATAAGTAAAAGAGAAATCTAGGATTTTACCCCTAAATTTGAGTATTCTTGAGATAAGTTGATTTGAGTTCTTGAGTTTATGGTTCTTTTAAAAATTCTATTCCTAATTATTGAGTTTCTATATTTTTATTGAGATCTTTGAGTTGATTTGTTCATGTCTATAATTCAACATGAACCCTATTTTGAGTTATAAATCTTGAGAAGTTTTTCAAAGCCAACACTTGAGTTTTAAACTGAGTTTTGAGGAAGTAAGTATGAGAATGAGAAGAGTCATATATATGAGCTCCATAATGTTCTTTAGACCCTTGAGTCGATTTGTTCATGCTCATAAATTCTGCATGAACGCCATACATTGAGTATCTTCGAGAGGGGTAGCATCTTCGAGTTCTAAGTGTTTGAGCATTGAGTTCCTAACCCTTTTGAGATTATATTCCTACTTATGGGACTACTACATGTTACCCATGAAGCCTTTGAGTTGAGTTGTTCATGCTCATAATTCTGCATGAACCCTATGAGTCGAGCAGTCTAGAGATGAGTAATATCATTGAGTCTTGATTTCTGAGTACCGAGGTTCTTTATTGGTATTAAGATCCCTGAGTTGAGTCATTCATGTTTATAATTCCACATGAACCCTATGATTTGAGTTATAAATTTTAAAAAGTTTTTTAAAACCAACAGTTAGGTTCTTAAACTGAGTTTTGAGAAAGTAAAGATGAGTTTTGAGAAAAGAGTTTTCTAAACACGATTAGTATGGCAATCGAGTATGCCATCAATGTATGAGCAGTATGGTATCTAGATATACCATCAATGTTTATGCAGTATGACTTCTCAAGTCATCAATGATCATATTATAATATGATTTTGAAATGTTTTTGAGAAAGAACAGTGTTGAGTTCATTTTCTTTAAAATGATATATGGGAACTAAGTACTCCCACGAGTAAATGTTTTTACATTTAAGATGAGAGGAAACTGAGATTTCCAAAAGAGTTTTGAGCAGTTTGAATACCATCTCTTTTGAGAGATATTTTTTAGTAATAATCTCAAACCACATAAAGGGTTATATTTTTAAAAACATATGACCTGGTATATCTTGGGAGTAGTATTGACCACCGATATGGGGGAGAGTTCAGATAACTCACAGCCTCCATAAACCATCTAGCCAACATGGATAGAAAGGGTCATACTTTTTAGATGATTCTTTTGTGCTTTTTAGCATAGACTAGTGGATTTACTAAGTGAGTAGGTTCTATACCCCGACAAAGTATAGGTAGGCCTTGGCAGCGTGAGGCAAGACGTTGTATCATCACATAGCTCATAGTGATGGTTGTCGGTTAGAGAAACTCCCACAGAAATATTTTGAATTCTTATATACATAGAGTTATATTGTATTTTTATATACAAACTAAGTTATTATTGTATTCTTCAATACATTGAGTTGATGTCTACTGTTTTAAAAGCTTTCTATATATTGCATCTTTTATTGTTGCTTTATATTGAGTTGAGTATGCATAGTTGAGTATACAGAGTTGAGTATCTTATTATTGAGTTGAGTCTTATACCTTTTTATTGAGTTGAGCCTTATTTCACTAAGTTGAATATCTTATCATTGAGTGGAGCCCTATTTTCTCTGAGTTGAATTGAACTATGTTTTTTTAAGTTGAGTTGAGTTGAGTGAGTTGAGAAGAGGTAAGTATGTTTCTATTCCATCGGTTCAAGCATATGTTTATGCTTTAGAATTTCCCTTACATGCTTGTACATTTCATGTATGGAGCCATTTGTTCTGCATCATTTCATGATGCAGATACATGTACTTCGGATCATCAACAGGTGCTTCATTGATACCGTATGCAGTTCGAGTTAGGTATGGTGAGCCTCCTTTCTTTCGGAGGGTTCCACTTGTACTTTCAGTTATATCAGTTGTTTGGATGTCGTGGGTCTTGTCCCGACTTCCATCTTTGTCAGTTAGAGGCTTCATAGATTGACAATAGAGTTTCAGAAGTCTGTTAATTTATTTTGTTAAATGTTTTAAAGACTTAAGTTGCCTATTTTATGGTGAGTTGAATATTTTATTTTTATTCAGTTTTAAGCTTTGTATGCTTGAGTTAGTCTTCCGCTTGTAGTTAGTCAGGATGACGATTCGCTTGGGGATCAACAATGATTCTCAAGTGCCGGTCATGTCCAGGGTGTAGGCTCGGATCGTGACAGTTGCAATCTTCATCATATTAGATAGAGGTACACAGTTTACTTCTAACTTTTGGAGGACGTTGCAGGCTGAATTAGGTACTAGATTGGATCTTAGTACTGCATTTCACCCTCAAACCGATGGTCAGTCTGAGTGAACAATTCAAGTGTTGGAGGATATGCTTCGTGCGTGCGTGATAGATTTTGGTGGTCAGTGGGATCAGTTTTTACCCTTGGCATAGTTCTCGTACAACAATAGCTATCACTCGTGTATTGATATGGCCCCATTTGAAGCATTGTATAGGAGGAGATGTAGGTCTCCTATTGGTTAGTTTGATGCATTTGAGGTGAGATCTTGGGTACCGATCTTTTGAGGGAATCTTTAGAGAAAGTGAAATCCATATAGGAGAAGCTTCTAGTAGCTCAGAGCAGGTAAAAGGAGTATGCAGATCGGAAGGTCAAGGACTTAGAGTTTATGAAGGGTGAGCAAGTCTTGCTGAAGTTTTCACCCGTGAAGGGTGTGATGCAGTTTGGTAAGCAAGGTAAGCTTAGTCCGAGGTATATTGGACCATTTGAAGTTCTTAAGCGTGTGGGGGAGGTGGCCTATGAAATGGCCTTGCCTCCAGGGTTGTTAGGAGTGCACCCGGTAGTTCATGTATCCGTGCTGAAAAATACCATGGTGATGGAAACTACATTATTAGTTGGGATTCGGTCCTGCTTGATGAGAATATGTCTTATGAGGAGGAGCCTGTAGCTATTCTAGATAAGGAGGTCCGGAAGTTGAGGTCAAAAGAAATTTCATCTATCAATGTTCAGTGGAAGAATCGGTCAGTTGAAGAGTCCACTTGGGAGAGTGAGGCTGATATGCATGAAAGATATCTACACCTTTTTATCGATTCAGGTACTCTTTCTTACCCTCACCTTCTTTTGATCGTTCGAGGATGAACGATGGGTAAATTCGTATCTAATGTAATGACCCGTTTGGTCGTTTTGAGTACTAGAGCTTTTTATTTCATAAACTACTTTCCGATAGATTCTAAATGAGTATTTGGACTATTCGTAACTACAATAATATAATTAATGGGGTAGTTTTAATAATTTATTTAGTTGGTGGTTAAAGAAAATAACATTAAAATTAATAGTGGGTCACTTTCACACTTTTATAATTAGTCTTTAAATAGTTAGGGTAGTAAATAATCTGTAGAAGAAAATAGGAGAAGAGGAGAATAACAGAATAGAGCGTGAACGAAAGAAGAACCAAGTGACTTAGGCTTCAGGTAACTCATCCGCCAAAAAATTTGTATTGGGTATATTGGTATGAATCATAGTATTATCATTATTATTATGATGTTGGGGTGAAAGAATGAACTTGTGGGTGCTATGCGTATGTGTTTACTGTCGTTGCAATTCTTTACCTTGCAATGCAGTCGGATTTGTATACTTATGTAGGTAGTGTTAAATTACAATGTTTGATCGAGGGATAACTTTATCAATTTAATAATTTGGATTGGATAGAAGTTTGGAATGGAAATTGGGTAACAGTAACAACTTAAAAATTAAGGGTAGTGTTTTGGGGTTTGGCTTTTGGGGGAGAAAATTTGTAGTGGATAATAATTGCCATGATGATGGCAATGACGAGGATAATATGTTGGTTTGAAGTGTGGACTGCCACTAGTTTCGGCACCATTGGCTTTAGCTTTGGATATTAAAATTTTATTATTATTTTATAAATCAAGTTTTGATATATTGAGATAGGTAATTAAACATTGAGTGTAATATATTATTTGAATACCATTAAGGTTATGTTATTCAGAGAAATAAAGACTTAACCCTAGACTTGCAATTTGAGAAATACGGGAGTTGACATAGAAGTTGATATCAAAATTTAGGAAAGTTTTTATAGTTATATAGCTGTCTATAGTCTTGTTTACTTATGAGTTATGCATACTTAATGGATTGGAAACACTTTGAGGCATTGAGGAAAGGAAAAACATTGGGGAACTAGCTTGGATGTCTTCGGTTCTTCGGTGGAGGTAGATTATGATTTATTCTATTTGATAGATAGACTATTAATAGTGATTGATATGCATTGAGTGATATTGTGAATTTTTCTATGTACTTGGTTGTTGTGGTTTGGATAATTCGTATGTTGTTGTGATTGGTAAAAATCGTGAATCCATAATCTTGAACCTTCTCTATCAAAGTGATGCCTTGAATAAAGTAGGTTTGATGAAATACTGTTAATGAAGTTAAAAACGGTGATAGTGAATGATAATTTAATGGTATTTTGGATCGGGTGCCACGAGCCAGCACGAAATTTTGGATAGGGTGTCACATTCCGACTTGGATCGGATGTCATGTTCCGATACGAAAATATTAAAGGAAAACATATTAAACAACTTAATGTACTCAATCTCAAGAATTTTATTCCCGAAAAAGCTTGGTGTGGAGGCATGAGTCCTCATGTGTGTTCTTGATATTGTTGATTGCTTACTTACTTACTTTGGTGTTGTTTGCCACATGCTAAGTGTCATAGTTGATTACTTATTGCATATTAGTTTCTATTTTGAGTTGGCCGATAATACCTACTCAGTACATGTTGCCCTGTACTGACCCTTACTTGTGTTTTCTTTGTTTTCTTTCGTGGATTGCAGCAAGTGTACCATCAACTTCGACTTTCCCTCAGCTCTAGCCAATCTCAAGCTCATCAAATTTCAGGGTGAGCTACTTTTTATAGCTTGTGCTGGATTCTCTCGGTCATGGCATGATGTCTTTAATTCTAACAATGCAAAGATTATTAGATTGTCTAGGTAGAAATAACAGTAGAACGAGAAATGCTCAGCTTATAGAAGACTTCCAAGAAACACTGATAAATGTAGACGAATATATGTCAGATAACGAAAGTATATATTTAGTAATAAGCATAGATGCAGTAGAAGGAGGAAGACAAGACTCATCAGATTTAGAAGAAGAAACCCTAATAAACGAAATAGGACTAGAAAAATCCCTGGCAGCAGCGCCATAAACACCCCAAACATATAAAGACTTTATTTTGGAAAACAAAACCTGATATTTTATCCACAATCTAACCTGAGTTTCCGAGTAAAACAAGAAACCAAGATAGACAGACCCCAAAGATATTTGATAGACAACCTATGGATAACTTACAATAAAATACCACGACACAATAGCTATTTCATTTCTGTATTAAATTCTTTAAGCCACTACTTTACCGAGAAAAATGAAAACAAAAAGTTCAAATTCTATATGGTGGTTCAAGGAAGACTAGCAGGTATTTTTCAAACATGGACTGAGGTAATAGACTCGATTAAAGATTTTCCCACTACCCTCCTCAAATGGTTCGATAATTTAAACGAAGCATTAGACTATGCCAGAGGAACTTTGGGGCCAAATTATTTCATAAGCCTGGTGTTAAGACAAACTACAATCCCGTTTATACAATGCGACATCAAGAAAGACACAGACAAAATCATTTTTTGTGATCATTGTTCCTCGATGAAAGAAGGTTTTAGAAGACAAAATCAAAATATTTACAAACTTGAAAAAGAAAAAAGAAAAATTGACTATGTTTATAGAAGTTACAAAGCATATATATAAGACTTTAAGAACTGTTTGGTATTAGAGCATAAGTTACAATCCTATATAACACCATCAACATACTTATCCAACTGTTTAAATATGTGCCGATACCGTGTCTTTAGACAAGACCCGGCCAAATAACTAGAAATGGTTTAGACCCATAGGAATAAGAATGCCAATAGAAGCTCCTACCAAACTCCAAGATGGAGGAGATAGAGGAAAAATACTAAATATAACAGTTCATGACCCTCAATTATGGAACTCAGTAATAGATGTATGGAAAGGAATAGTAGTAGCAGATTATATACACCATTATAGTGAAACAGATGTAGAAACCATGTATAGATACATGGAGACTTTCTTAGGAAAATCAATTAACGGAGTATGGACAGCATACAAAGTAGCATATCCTCAAGAATTTCAAGAATTAGTAAACATGGGACCAAACCCGTATAATTTTACTAATAAAATACACAACTTAATAGCGGATTAGTAGTATTACAAAAGAATGCACAAATAAAATTAGAACAACTTAGTATAACAAATTGGTGCCATATAAAGAATTTTGTAAAAGACTATTTCTACTATTGTGCAATAAGTGGTAATGCATTTGACCAAAGCTTGGGAAAAAAACTTTTTAACAAACTCTCTGGTGCCTTAGGTAGAGAAATTAAATAAAGATGGAACAAAAGAGAAGGAGTAATGCAAAACCCGAACGCTAACTGGTCTATAGGACATAAAATATAGCATGTTATGGAAATATTACAAGAAAAATGTACAAATATACAAATACAAAAAAAATTAAAACAAAATGAGACAGGTTTTTGTAAAAATATATACACAACACAAAGCTATGATCAAAGTACACCAAAAAGAAAATACAAAGAGACATCAAAATAACCAAGAATACAAACCTAGGAAAAAGTATTATCTAAGAAAACCTACAGCAAGAAAGCCTTACCTAAATAAAGATAGACACGAAAGAAAACATAATAATAACAGAATTTACAAAAATAGACTATCATGTTTTACATGCGGAAGTGAAGAGCATCTAGCTAATACTTGTCTAGGTAGAAATAACAGTAGAACGAGAAATGCTCAGCTTATAGAAGACTTCCGAGAAACACTGATAAATGTAGACGAATATATGTCAGATAACGAAAGTATATATTTAGTAATAAGCATAGATGCAGTAGAAGGAGGAAGACAAGACTCATCAGATTTAGAAGAAGAAACCCTAATAAACGAAATAGGACTAGAAAAATCCCTGGCAGCAGCGCCATAAACACCCCAAACATATAAAGACTTTATTTTGGAAAACAAAACCTGATATTTTATCCACCATCTAACCTGAATTTATGAGTAAAACTAGAAACCAAGATAGACAAACCCCAAAGTTGTTTGATAGACAACCTATGGATAGTTTACAATAAAATACGACGAGACAATATCTATTTCATTTTTGTATTAAATTCTTTAAGCCACTACTTTACCGAGAAAAATGAAAACAAAAAGTTCAAATTCTATGTGGTGGTTCAAGGAAGACTAGCAAGTATTTTCCAGACATGGACTGAAGTAATAGACTTGATTAAAGATTTTCCGACTCCCCTCTTCAAAAGGTTCGATAATTTAAATGAAGCATGAGACTATGCCAGAGGAACTTTAGGGCCAAATTATTTCATATGCCTGGTATTAAGACAAACCACAAGCGCGCTTATACAATACAACATCAAGAAAGACACATACAAAATCATTTTTTGTGATCATTGTTCCTCGATGAAAGAGGGTTGTAGAAGATAAAATCAAAATATTGATAGACTTGAAAAAGAAAAAGAAAAATTGACTCAGTTTATATAAGTTACAGAGCATATATATAAGACTTTAAGAACTGTTTGCTATCAGAACATAAGTTACAATCCTGTATAACACCAACAACATACTTATCTAACTGTTTAAATATATGCTGACACCGTGTCTTAGACAAGACCCGGCCACAGAACCAGAAATGGTTAGACCCATAGTAATAAGAATGCCAATAGAAGATCCTACCAAACTCCAAGATGGAAGAGATAGAGGAAAAATACTAAATATAATAGCTCATGACCCTCAATTATGGAACTCAGTAATAGATGTATGGAAAGGAATAGTAGTAGCAGATTATATACACCATTATAGTGAAACAGATGTAGAAACCATGTATAGATACATGGAGACTTTCTTAGGAAAAATCAATTAATGGAGTATGTGCAGCATACGAAGAAGCATATCCTCAAGAATTTCAATAATTAGTAAACATGGGACCAAACCCGTATAATTTTACCAATAAAATACACAGCTTAATAACAGTAGAAGACCCAAATAGCATATTATTAGTATTACAAAAGAATGCACTAATAAAATTAGAACAACTTAGTATAACAAATTGGAGCCATATAAAGAATTTTTTAAAAGACTATTTCTACTATTGTGCAATAAGTGGTAATGCATTTAACCAAAGCTTGGGAAAAAGCTTTTTAACAAACTCCCTGGTGCCTTAGGAAGAGAAATAGAAGAAAGATGGAACAAAAGAGAAGGAGTAATGCAAAACCCGAACGCTAACTGGTCTATAGGACATAAAATACAACATGTTATGAAAATATTACAAGAAAAATGTACAAATATACAAATACAAAAACAATTAAAACAAAACGAGACAGGTTTTTGTAAAAATATAGACACATTATAAAGCTATGATCAAAGTACAACAAAAAGAAAATACAAAGAGACATATCAAAACAACCAAGAATACAAACCTAGGAAAAGGTATTATCTAAGAAAATCTACAGCAAGAAAGCCTTACCTAAATAAAGATAGACACGTAAGAAAACATAATAATAACAGAATTTACAAAAATAGACTATCTTGTCTTACATGCGAAAGTGAAGAGCATCTAGCTAATACTTGTCTAGGTAGAAATAACAGTAAAACGAGAAATGCCCAGCTTATAGAAGACTTCCAAGAAACACTGACAAATGTAGACGAATATATGTCAGATAACGAAAGTATATATTCAGTAATAAGCATAGATGCAGTAGAAGAAGGAAGACAAGACTCATCAGATTCAGAAGAAGAAACCTTAATAAATGAAATAGGACTAGAAAAATTAGATTTAAACATAAAAGATTATACCTTTGTCAATATACAATGTGATCACCAATTTAGTAAAGGAAAACGATTAGATAGCCAAAGATGTTTTAATTGCACTGGATACCCAAGTAAAGACAGAAGAGTCAAATGCCTGAATTGTTATATAAAAGGTTGCATCAGATGCATAGACAAAATATTTAATATTAAGATCATAGATGAGCCAGTAATCATTAAAGAGAAAGCATTAAAATCATTAGAAGATAAGATAGAAAATTTAGAGGGAAGAGTGAGTAGACTAGAAAGAGGGAAAGGCGTAGAACTAGAAAAAGGCAGAAGAGGAACTATTCAATCTAAGCTATCAGAAATAGAAATAGAACTTTTAAATGAAAAAGAAGACTACAAGTCATTTGAAGGACTGATTTGTAATGAAGATACAAAAATTAATACCATAAAAATACTAACTAGAATAAGGATTCAAAACTGCGAAATAGAAACCCTAGCTCTAGTAGACTCAGGATGCACAAAAAGTATAATAAATAGATGTATCCTACCTATAAATGTAATAAAAGAATTTGCAGAACCACAAAACGCCATGCAAATGGATGGATCTTCAAATGAACATATATAAGCATTATGTTAGTAATGGACAAATAAGTTTTTTAAACACATGTGCGAACTTTTATACACCCACGTACAAGTTAGAAAGAATATGGGTTATAGATTTAAATATTAGAGTATACTTTGTCTTTGGATTAGACTTCCTATTACACAATAATGGCATTTGTCTCCTTACGAGAGACAGAGTAATCTTCTCTAAAAATACTACCCAGACCGCAATAACAACGGAATCCGTTCCAACAAGATCTAGATATCTTAAAAATAAGCCTAATACAAATACCTAGTGTAACGACCCTTTCGGAATAATATAAGCCAATAACTCATGAGATTTTTCCATATATATATTGTCCTCACAATAGTAAAAATGATATAAAAAGAATATTACCAACTTTCGAGTACCCAAACTAGGTGGTTCATGCTTCTCGCAATCATTCAAAATTAGTGGTAAATTTAACATATTACAAGACTTGGGCTTACACACCCCAAAAGAACAAAACATAGAGTCATACTTATATTACAACCCATACAAGTCCCAAGGTTTATACAAAATATAGATGCCTATATGCAATTGTGATCTTCTATCACCAATGGCCAGCTTCATGCCTCCTCTCGATCATTCCCTACGATAGAAACAACTATCGCTAAGCATATAGCTTAGTGGTGTAAAACCTATAGGTTCATAGCCATCAGATTCACAAAACTACCTTTCTCAAGTCATGGGCAGCATAATCGAACATAATAAATAAATCAAGTAAACAATATATCAAGAGTATCAAGTGCGATATTTAGAGGTCCAAATGTCAAGAACGCTCATAGTACCATTTTTCAAAAGATTCAATAACAAGGCTCGCCCAATATGTACATCATGTCTTCACACCAAGCACAATCAAGTATCAAGAAGAGCCGACGCCCTGTATCAAGAAGGGTCAAAGACCAATAATCAAGAGAACCAAGAACCATATTAAAAATGGCTTTCTAGTTCGTACTTAAAATGCACAACTTTCATTCTTAAGACGGACTAAAAATCCAGAGTCAAGATGACAAATGATTCGAATCAAGAGGCATGCCAATAGTGACAAAGTAACAGCCACAAGAAGGACAAGGTCCCAACAAGAGTGCCAAGTGATCAAACAATCCGTACAAGTGGGCGAGTTACACAAGAGTCTTTAATGTCTTAAAGGATACCAACACGACAATGCAAAGTGACAATAGGTAACCAAGGTACCAAGATCAACCTTCAGATATACCAGCAGTTAAAAGAGTACAAATACAAGTTTATACACAAACCTCAGTGCTTTAGCAAAGAAACAGTCCAACACAACTTCAAGAGTTCAAACCGTAGACCAACCAATGTATCAAGGTCCTCAACTGGTTCACGAGTATTTACAACCTTTAAAATACAATTAAATAACTTCTTTAATCCCTAAAATCTCAATAATATTGATGTGAAACAGGATTATCATCACAAGTAAGATTAGCCTGTACAAATACAACTATGCTTCCAAAACAGTGATTCTGGCCAGCTTAGTACATCATGTCGCAACTTAGATTTGAAAAGGAAAACGACAAAACTAGACTTTATAGCCTGCATGAAAGATGTAGCTACATATCTTAAGGTTGCAAACAAACAAGAATCACCGCAAAATGTATTTTGTACAACAAGATATAGTCAAAACACTAACAGTTGTTCATACAGGATTTGAAATTCCAAAATCTGGACAGAACTTGTCCTATGTTGCGTCCAATAATTCGAATCGATAACAACTAAATCAGAGTTTTACATAAACATAAGAGTTATAATTCTATGAATTAGCTTTCCAAATCATATTTATTCACTGTAAACTAAGTTCTAGAGAGAGAGATGCATAAAATACCAAACACTACCCAGCTAAGAAACAAATTTATCGCTTACCAACAAGAAGTGTGTGTTCTTGAATTTCAGCCAAAAGGGCCAAGTTTTTATTTTGTAATTTTGAAGAACAATTGATTAAATAAGGCTCTAAGGTTTTTATATTTCGAAAAGAAATGAATTAACTCAAGGAGGTGAAAATATATATAATCACACAAGTGATGTTTATCACTTGTAGAACTGTCTCCAAAAAGGGCTGCCCAAATAGTTGTGTGCTGCCCAAAATGCATACATATACACCTATATATATATCCCTCATCTCCTTTTAAAGTTATACATAATTCTAATTAGAATATTACGAAAATACCCTAATACAATACCTTAAATTACGATCACAATTTATGTTAAGCAAGTTAGCAATTATCACAAAATTTTAAGTTCCCAAAATGAGACTAAAACATATTCTAGTAATTAAGCAACGGTAAATCGACATGCGACTCTTGGTTAGTATTTAGGGGTGTTACAATTCTCTCCCCCTTAAAGAATTTCGTCTCGAAATTTACCTTACACTAGTCCCGGAACAAGTGCGGATACTAGGTCCTCATGTCTTCTTCTCTTTCCCAGGTAGCTTCCTTTCCAGAATGGTTCCTCCAAAGCACCGTTACTAAGGAAATTCTCTTGTTTATAAGTTTCTTTACTTCTCGAGCTTCAATTCGGATAGGTTCTTCATTATACGTCAAGTCAGGATTAACCTCAATAGATTCAACTGGAAGAACATGCGATGGATCAGAACGATATCTTCTGAGCATAGAAACATGAAAGACATTGTGGATCTTCTCCAACTCCGGTGGCAAAGCTAATTTATATGCAACTGGTTCAATCCTTTCAAGTATCTCATAAGGTCCAATGAATCGGGGACTAAGTTTTCCTTTTTGGTCAAATCTCATAATCTTTTTCCATGGAGACACCTTTAAGAATACTTTATCTCCCACTTGATATTCAATGTCACGCTTTTAAGATCAGCGTACGACTTTTGTTGATCCGAAGAAATCTTTAGACGATCCTTGATAATTTTTACCTTGTCCTCTATTTGTTGCACAATATCAAGACCAACAAGCTTTCTTTCACCAACTTCACTCCAACAAAGAGGGGTCCGACATTTCCTTTCGTATAGAGCTTCATAGGGAGGCATTCCAATACTCGATTGGTAGCTATTATTATAAGCAAATTCATCAAAGCCAAGTGTTTGTCCCAACTACCCTCAAACTCCATAATACAAGCTCGAAGCATATCCTCCAAAAATTTTATCACTCTCTCTGACTATCCGTTTGTTTGAGGATGGAACGAAGTGCTAAATTTCAACTTAGTACCCAAAGCTTCCTGCAAGCTACCCAAAAATCTAGATGTAAACCTTGGGTCTTGGTAAGATACAATAGACATAGGGATACCATGTAGTCTTACAATCTCACTAATGTACAATTCGGCTAAACGCTCATGTGAGTAATCTATCCTGATTGCTAAGAAGTGAGCACTCTTGGTTAACCTGTCCACAATCACCCATATTGCATCATGATTTCTCTGAGTACGAGGAAGTCCAGAAACAAAGTCCATAGTTATTCTCTCCCATTTCCATTCCGGCATCGACAAGGGCTGTAGTAAACCAACTGGGACTTGATGTTCTGCCTTTACTTGTTGACAAACCAAACATTTGGAAATGAACTCCACAATGTCTTTCTTCATACCATTCCACCAATAATGTTCCTTGATGGTCTGGTACATCTTTGTACCTCCAGGATGCATTGCATTGGGTGAAGCATGTGCTTCATTCAGTATTTTTCTCCTCAAGTTGTCATCATTAGGGACGCATAACCTGTTCTGATAAAATAAGACACCATCCTCTGTTAATGTAAAATTCAGCTTTTCCCATTTTGAACTTCTCTGGTCAATTTTACAAGTTTCTCATCTATCTTTTGTGCTTCTTTCACCTGTTCAAGTAATATTTGCTTTACTTGCAAATTAGCAATAACTGAACCATTTGAATCAGGTTTAAAACAAACGTTCATGGATCTTAACTCAAGGAGCAAGGGTAAATGACTCAAAGAAATGCTTGCAAAGGATTTTTGACTTAAGGCATCTGCAACCACTTTGGCTTTAACTGGATGATAATCAATCGTGCAGTCATAATCCTTGATGAGTTCAAGCCATCTACGTTGTCGAAGGTTTAACTCCTTCTGAGTACCCAAGTACTTTAAGCTCTTGTGATCAGTGAATATATGACATTTCTATCCATACAAATAATGCCGCCATATTTTTAAAGCAAACACTACAGCAGCAAGTTCAAGATCACAGGTAGGATAATTCAATTCATGCGGTTTTAATTTCCGAGAGGCATAAGAAATAACCTTCCCTTCTTGCATCAAAACGCATCCTAGACCATTGTGAGAAGCATCACTGTATACTACGTACTCTTTCCCTTAAATTGGTAGAGTAAGTATAGGCGCTTTAGTCAACAAGAATTTGAGAGTTTCAAAGCTCTCTTGGCATTTGTCATCCCAAATAAACTTTACTTCCTTTTGCAAGAGTTTAGTCAAGGGAGAGGCGATAATGGAAAAGCCTTTCACAAATCTTCTGTAGTATCCTGCTAAGCCTAAGAAACTTCTTACCTCGATTGGACTTTTGGGAGGTCTCCATTTAACAACTGCTTGTATCTTACTAGGATCCACTTTCACGCCTTCGGCTGATACAACATGTCCAAGAAACGTCACTTCATCAAGCCAAAATTCACACTTGGAAAGTTTAGCATAAAGTTCCTTCTCCTTCAAAATTTCCAAAATAATTCGGAGGTGTTTATCATGGTCTTCACTACTTCTAGAAAATATTAAAATATCATCTATAAAAACAACCACAAACTGATCTAGATAAGGCTTGAATACTCGATTCGTTAGATCCATGAATACCGCAGGAGAATTTGTCAATCCGAATGCATCACCAAAAATTCATAATGACCATATCGAGTTCTAAAAGCAGTTTTAGGAATATCTTCCTCTCTAACACGCAGTTGGTGATATCAAGACCTTAAATCAATCTTTGAGAATACTTTAGCACCCTTCAGTTAGTCAAACAAATCATCGATCCTCGGTAGTGGATATCTATTGTTGATTGTTATTCTATTCAATTGTCTATAGTCAATACAAAGCCTAAGAGTGCTATCTTTCTTCTTTACGAATAAAATAGGGGCTCCCCAAGGAGAAACACTAGGTTGAATAAAACCTTTCTCAGGAAGTTCTTGCAATTGAGATTTCAATTCCCTTAATTCTGCCGGAGCCATTCTATAAGGAGTGATAGAAATAGGGGTAGATCCAGAAATAAGCTCGATTGGAAATTCAACCTCTCTTTCCGGGGGCAATCCAGGAAGGTTTTCTGGGAAGACTTCTGGAAAATCACATACAATAGGTATGTCCTTGATACCAGGACTTTTCAACTGTGTATCAACTATGTGAGCAAGGTATGCCCTATAACCTTGACGCATCAGCTTTCTTGCCAACGCCGCAAAAATAATACTAGATGTCAATGATCTTTCACCTTGTACAATAATGTGTGAAAATGTTGGATCTTTAAAGGTCACATGCTTTGACCTACAATCTACCACTGCATGATATTTATGAAGCCAATCCATCTCGATAATAACATCAAAATCCTTGAAGGGCATTTTAATCAAATCAGCAGGGAAGACTAGGTTTTGAATCACGAAGGGACAATCACGATAAATTTGATTACACACAACTTGATAACCCAAAGGACTTTCAACTAGCACATCGTAATTAAGTCTCATAGATTTCACATTTTCAGGAAGAACAAGTGATGAACAAATATATGAATGTGTAGAACCATGATCAAACAGTTTAAACACACATAAGCCAAATAAGTCATCCCTCTGCCTCATAGCATAAGCGCGTGCAACAGTCCTGTTGTCCACTAACTTGATTAGCTCCACTTGTACCTTCTGCTTGGGTGGTTTTAGGTCTTGCACCTCTATTAGTTTGAGGAGGATTAATAGAAAACTTATGAACTGAGCCTTCCCCTTTTTTATGGACCCCCAAAATCTGGTCCAGGCTTCCGGAATTTGTTTTCATTTCTACTAGCTTCTTCTTTATCAAGTCACTCCCAAGTAAAAGCAGCAGACACTAGCTAACAAAAGTTCTCATGTTGTAGGATCGTCACATTCTTCATTTAAACCATCTTCAAATTTCCTGTACTTGTCTTTTTCTTCTTTAATAATACCTCCAGCATAACGAGAGAGTCTTAGAAACCTCTTTTGGTACTCAGCAATAGACATACCTTGTTGCCTTAAATTCAAAAACTCCTTTCTCTTTGCATCACAATAAGCAGGTGGGACATACTTCATACGAAATTCCCTAAGAAAATCATCCCAAGTAAGAACAGGAGGTTTTACCTTGGCATTTGGCACACTTACCCACCAATCGTAAGCATTCTTTTGTAATAATGAAATAACATATTTAAATTTGGCAACATCTGAACACTTTAACTGCTCAAATACCCTCTCCATGCGCTCCAGCCATTGTTCAGCATCCGTGGGATCAACGGTGCCTTCAAACTCCACTCCACCCATTTTTCTCATTTTCTCAAAGTTAATCATGTTGGGATCATGCATCGCTTCAGCCATGTGGTGAAAAAATTCAGTCATTTGTTGAAAAGGAGGATTCATGGCTTGAGTACTACGACTCATGTGAGGATGTGAACTAGCTCTTACACCCTGATAGTTTCCCACTTCAGACCTACTAGTGTGGGGAACATATTGATTCGAGACAGGTTCTCCAACCTCTTCTAGTGCATGAGGTTGGGGAACAGAGGTACCTGAACCTTCACGAGCAGCTTCCATAGGTCGGCCAGAAGAAGAGGCCATGACTTAATTCCTTCAAAAGGGAAGATCACATTGCATTAGGGACACGTACATGATGCATGTGCACTCTACATGCGATAAAAAATATTTTAAACCATGTAAGTGAACAAATAGTCCAAATAAAACCTTTTTCGAATGCGAACAAGTATACAAGTAATTCACAGCAAAAGTCCTAGAACCACAAACCTAGGCTCTGATACCAACACTTGTAACGACCCTTCCGAAATAATATAAGCCTATAATAATATAAGCCAATAACTCACGAGATATTTTCATATATATATTGTCCTCACAATAGTAAAAATGATATAAAAAGAATAATACCAACTTTCGAGTACCTAAACTAGGTGGTTCATGCTTCACGCAATTATTCAAAATTAGTGGTAAATTTAACATAGTACAAGACTTGGGCTTACACACCCCAAAAGAACAAAACATAGAGTCATACTTCTATTACAACCCATGGTGACATGATCACATTAGTCCTCAAAATTTCATGTAAATATACACCACATAGATCATGTACAAGTCCCAAGGTTTATACAAAATATAGATGCCTATATGCAATTGTGATCTTCCATCACCAATGGCCAGCTTCATGCCTCCTCTCGATCATTCCCTATGATAGAAATCTATCGCTAAGTATATAGCTTAGTGGTCTAGAAACTATAGGTTCGGAGCCATCAGATTCACAAAACTACCTTTCTCAAGTCATGGGCAGCATAATCGAACATAATAAATAAATCAAGTAAACAATATATCAAGAGTATCAAGTTTGATATTTAGAGGTCCAAATGTCAAGAACGCTCATAGTACCATTTTTCAAAAGATTCAATAACAAGGCTCGCCCAATATGTACATCATGTCTTCACACCAAGAACAATCATGTATCAAGAAAAGCCGACGCCCTGTATCAAGAAGGGTCAAACCCCAATAATCAAGAGAACCAAGAACCATATTAAATATGGCTTTCTAGTTCGTACTTAAAATGGACAACTTTCATTCTTGAAACGGACTAAAAATTCAGAGTCAAGATGGAAAATGATCCGAATCAAGAGGCATGCCAATAGTGACAAAGTCACAGCCACAAGAAGGACAAGGTCCCAACAAGAGTGCCAAATGATCAAACAATCCGTACAAGTGGCGAGTTACACAAGCGTCTTTAACGTCTTAAAGGATACCAACACGACAATGCAAAGTGACAACAGGTAACCAAGGTACCAAGATCAACCTTCAGATATACCAGCAGTTAAAAGAGTACAAATACAAGTTTATACACAAACCTAAGTGCTTTAGCAAAGAAACAGTCCAACACAACTTCAAGAGTTCAAACCGTAGACCAACCAATGTATCAAGGTCCTCAACTGGTTCACGAGTATATACAACCTGTAAAATACAATTAAATATCTTCTTTAATCCCTAGCAGCTCAATAATATTGATGTAAAATAGAATTATCATCACAAGTAAGATTAGCCTGTACAAACACAACTATGCTCCCAAAACAGTGATTCTAGCCAGCCTAGTACATCATGTCGTAACTTAGATTTGAAAAGGAAAACATCAAAACTAGACTTTATAGCCTGCATGAAAGACGTAACTACATATCTTAAGGTTGCAAACAAACAAGAATCACCGCAAAATATATTTTGTACAACAAGATATAGTCAAAACACTAACAGTTGTTCATACAGGATTTGAAATTCCAAAATCTGGACAGAACTTGTCCTATGTTGCATCCAATATTTCGAATCCATAACAGCTAAATCCGAGTTTTACATAAACATAAGAGTTGTAAGTCTACGAATTAGCTTTCCAAATCATATTTATTCACTGTAAACTAAGTTCTAGAGAGAGAGATGCATAAAATACCAAACACTACCCAACTCAGAAACAGATTTGTCACTTACCAACAAGAAGTTTGTGTTCTTGAATTCCAGCCAAAAGGGACAAGTTCTTATTTTGTAATTTTGAAGAACAACTGATTAAAGAAGGCTCTAAGGACATTTACAAATAGTATTTAAACTATTCGTAGACAATGGAATATTATTTGTAAAAAAAAAATGGAGTTATGCAAAAGTCTCATACAGTTCTTAGGAGTAGAAATCGGAAGTGGAAAAATAAAATTACAACCTCATATAGCCAAAAAGGTCTTAGATATGCCAGATAAATTAGACAACACTAAAGAATTACAAAAATTTCTAGGAATCTTAAATTACGCAAGAAACTTCATAAAAGACCTAGGAAAGGTTGCAAGACCTCTATACTAAAAAAAAGGAGCACATGGGCAAAAGACTTTCAATACTGAAGACATAAAATTAGTTAAGAAATTAAAACAAATGGTGAAAAATATACCAGACCTATCTCTCCCATTAGAAACAGACTATCCAATAGTAGAAACAGATGGAAGTTTAGAAGGATGGGGAGCGGTATTAAAAACAAAGAAAAACAAGTATGAAGACAAAAATGTTGAAAAAATCTGCGCTTATCAAAGCGGGAAATACAAAGAAAAAGGAAATATGAACAGTATAGACGCAGGGATATTAGTGGTAATTTATGGTCTAAACAGTTTTAAATTAGACATTATAAATAAAAAAGAAATCCTAGTACGAACTGATTGTGAAGTCATTGTAAAGTTTCACCATAAAATAAATGGGAAAAGTAGTAGTAAAAGATGACGTCTAAATTTTTTGGACGCGACTTCACTATATAACATTACTTTAGAACATATAAAAGGAAAGGATAATTCTTTAGCAGATCAACTTAGCAGGCTTATAAAAACTAACTTTTCTCTTTCAGCATGAATACAGGAAAAGACAAAGCAAGAGCTTCCAGCTCAAGCAGCGCTACAACTCAGAAAGACAAAGACTTATATCTACAAACTATGCTAAGAAATACTTTGTTCAAACCACAAACACAACTTGAAGAAGCCAGACTAAAGGTGATTTAAATAAAATTATAAATAAATGCTAGGATATGTTGTGTTTGTAAATTTGGTTGTAAAATCCTACTCAGTACTCCCTTTTCCTGCTCTGTTATCTAGTTTAGTAGTTTTTTGTTACTAAATCTATGTAATTTCTCCCAATTTTTTTTTAAAATGTTTTTCATTTCTCCTTATTTTATTATGTTCATCTCTTTTCCTTAACCCATGTTCTTAGCACATGCTTTTTTAACCACACCCTGGAATACACTGCCCTTTAGGTTCTCTGACCATGGCGGACTTTCAACTTTCCTAGGACTTTACAGGTTAATTCATCGGGGTTACTAAGAAGGTAATGAACTAACCATTTACTAAGAAAAATTTAAACAGTATATGAACAACATAGTATTAAACATCATATTATACAGTCATAATAACAGTACATATATTATATAGTCATAATTATACATACTAGAGGGAGAACTTACTAAGATCTAGAAAACTGATAACTACTTGCATTATAATAGTCGGAATGAGGTTTTCCTTTCGGAAGTCCCCGGGTGACCTAGCAGCTACTTGAAGAAAATAAATACTCATACTCTTTTTATACAAACACTCACACTTTTTTTATTGAAAGGGAGGGGAAATATGTAAGGCTAAAGCTCTTCAAAACTATTATGCTTATGCTTGTTTCTTCTTTCTCTGCTCTCTCCGCTTTGTCTGTCTTCTTAGCAAATGGTCTCTTATTTAGCTAAGGAGCCGGATTTGAAATTCGGATTTCAAATTTTGAATAAGCTTTCTTCACCTGCCGGGTGCTCTTTGGGCCCCATTGTCACATGGCTTTTGAAAACTTTTTTCAAAATAATTGTCCTCCTTTTGTCCTCCTTTAAGTAGTGAAGTCTTTTTTATTATCTGCTTTTTAGAGTAGTGGCTTGTGATGTCATTGCTTACGTATCCATTTTTGTCGATAGAAACTCTAGAAAACCTGAAATTTCAACATAATAAATCATTAGAAAAAATAGAACATAACTCTGATACCAAAAAAAAAACTAATTTTGAGAGAAATTACATAGATTTAGTAACAAAAAACTATTAAACTAGATAACGGAGCAGGAAGAGGGAGGAAGAGGGAGTACTGAGTAGGATTTTACAACCTAATTTACCAATGCAGCATATCCCAACCTTTATTTATAATTTTATTTAAATCACTTTTATTTTGGTATCAGAGCATAAGTTACAATCATGTATAAGACCAACAACATACTTATCCAACTTTTTAAATATATGCTAGCAAGAATATATAAAAGAAGGCCTCGACCTTACGAAAAATAGATAATAATAGATCAGGAATACTATTGGTATCTTTTATGCATAAAAGAAAATTATTCGAATATATACGATTTTTTAATAGAACAAAGACAACTATATCTAGAACAACGAGATCTCTATTCAGACTTACTCTTGGATCAAGAAATAAACTCAATAAACCAAGAAATTAAACAGGTAGATTTACAACTACCCACAATAGGAGCTAGAATTAATCATTATATCCAACAAATTAGACTAGAACGATACAATATAAAAAGTAAAACCTTGTAGTTAGCATAAAATAATACAATATGAAGTATAAAGAAGTTAGAATATTTAGATTTAGAAGTTATCTCAAAAAAGAAATATCGGAGACTAAAATTTGAATCAGTAATTAAGTGTAACTTTACAGAAGGAGACCATATTTTACATAGTGATCACCATCACTTAAATGCCATTACAAATTTAGTAATAAATTTAGCAGAATACATCCAGGTGAAAGACGATAAAATACTAAAGTCGATAGAAACTCTAGAAAACCTGCAATTTCAAACTAATAAATCATTAGAAAAAATATAACGTAACTTTGATTTTCTAAAAGCATAACAATTAGATATAAATACAAAATTACAATTACTATCAGCAAAAAACAATAACATAACTAGCAATACTACAATAGAACAAATCCACATAGAAATTAAAGAAATTAAGAAAGAATTAACTAAATTAAAAGACTTAACTCTTTCATGAACGATCCCATTTACCAGGAAGTTCTAAAGAAAGCAGCCCAATTTCAAGTAAACCTTGAAGGTCTATCTGAATGTACACCACCAGGAAAAACAGACCTAATAGGAGTAAAACAAAACAATATAATAATATTTGCATTGTTAGAATTAAATAAAAAACTAGAAGATAACATAACAAAAATAAATTAAAAATTAGATATTTTATTAGAAACTAAAATACCTAAAGAACAAACAAAACAAGATAACGATATACATGCTCTAATTGAACAACTAAAGAAGACGGAAATAACCCCCCAAAAAGATAGACCAAAGATAGCAAAAAAGGATAAAGCATGGACAGTTTATCAAACAGGAACCGAGGTTCCCAAGAAAGACAAAGGGCCAGTTTCTCTCAAGATAGACTAGGGAACAATATGCTAGCCAGGAGAATGAATTCATCCAGACCCAGTAGTAGTCAACAACTAGATGAGAAATAGATGAGAAAAAGATAAAGAAATTTTCCAACAAAATAGATTAATACTATTAAACCCACAAGTACTATATCATACATGAATATTTTCTTCTACATCACACTTATATAGACATTATAGAGAAGAACAGTTGTGCGTATCAGAAAACGATAGTGAAAACATAAGTTTAATTAGCAAAGAATCTATGAAAGAAATACAAAAAAGACGAATGAATCACATACATATGGGATTGATAGGAATTGGACTTAAAGGATTAACTAGAAAAAATCTAGGTACTAAAGTACTAATTACTTTATATGATAATAGATGGTCAGAATAAAAAAGATCAATAATAGGTTTAACAGAAGTAGATATGACCAATAATGGAGGAATTTTTTTACTGTAGTCTAGACTTCATGATAAATTCAAATGAATTTGGAAAATATATAAAAATAGGAATTCAGACTAAAGGTTACGAAGAAATGAACTGTGGAAATAATCTGCTAGTATGCATTGGCTTTATTGGAAAATTAGCCATTAATAGCAGTACAAGGTTCAAAATTAAAATAGATGATGCAATAGGATTAATGGGAAATAAAGGGATCAAATTAATGAAACCCTTAAAAATAGATTCAGAAGAATATGCTGATAGAGAATGGAATCTAGAAAAAATCTGTAAAAAGGAAGTTTTACGACCAAATGACCACCTTACATATACTAATAATAAAGGACAGACCTCAATCAGATTTACAGACTATAAATATACCGACCAAAAAGAAATAGATGAAGATTTGGATGATAATGAGACAACCATCAATATGGAAGGAATGAATATTCAAATCATAAAAGAAGACGAATATGA
>NC_064284.1:24461542-24531542 GCF_019186545.1 Solanum stenotomum
TCATGTGTGTTCTTGATATTGTTGATTGATTACATACTTACTTTGGTGTTGTTTGCCACCTGCTAAGTGTCATAGTTGATTTTATACTATTACTTATTGCATATTAGTTTCTATTTTGAGTTGGCCGATAATACCTACTCAGTACATGTTGCCCTGTACTGACCCTTACTTGTGTTTTCTTTGTTTTCTTTCGTGGATTGCAGCAAGTGTACCATCAACTTCGACTTTCCCTCAGCTCTAGCCAATCTCCAGCTCATCAAATTTCAGGGTGAGCTACTTCTTCTAGCTCGTGCTGGATTCTCTCGGTCATGGCATGATGTCTTTAAATTTCGGACATAGACTATCCTACTTATTTATTTTGGTGTCGTTAATACTCTTAAACTTGGTATATTTAGAATAGATGTCCTTATATGATGACTTTCAGGTTTTGGGGATAATATGTAATAGACTCAAGAGATTTCTTTTATTGGAGCTTTAATAAGTTTTGAGCTTCCGCATGATTGTTTCCGTAAGTTGAATAATTGATATAAGTTGGGGTTGAATTCATTTGTTCGCTCACTTAGGAGGTTAAGTGTGGGTGACACTCATTATAGTTTTGGGTCGTGACATCTAATATAATAGATAGTATATTGTGTGTATCCTTTCCTTTTATATGTTCTAAAGTAATGTTATATATTGAAGTCGCGTCCAAAAAATTTAGCCATCGCCTTTTACTACTACTTGGTTTTTGTAAAAATATATACACAACACAAAGCTATGATCAAAGTACACCAAAAAGAAAATACAAAAAGACATATCAAAATAATCAAGAATACAAACCTAGGAAAAAGTATTATCTAAGAAAATCTACGGCAAGAAAGCCTTATCTAAATAAAGATAGACACGTAAGAAAACAAAATAATAACATAATTTTCTTTCTTGGAATCATTCCTGTTTGAAAAAATGTCCATGCTTTATCCTTTTTTGCTATCTTTGGTCTATCTTTTTGGGGGGTTATTTCCGTCTTATTTAGTTGTTCAATTAGAGCCTGTATATAGTTATCTTGTTTTGTTTGTTCTTTAGGTATTTTAGTTTCTAATAAAATATCTAATTTTTTAATTTATTCCTATTACGTTATCTTCTAGTTTTTTATTTAATTCTAACAATGCAAAAATTATTAGATTGTCCAGGTAGAAAAAACAGTAGAATGAGAAACGCCCAGCTTATAGAAGACTTCCAAGAAACACTGATAAATGTAGACGAATGTATGTCAGATGACGAAAGTATATATTCAGTAATAAACATAGATGCAGTAGAAGGAGGAAGACAAGACTCATCAGATTTAGAAAAAACCTTAATAAACGAAATAGGACTAGAAAATCTCCGACAGCGGCGCCATAAACACCCCAAACATAGAAAAACTTTATTTTGGAAAACAAAACCTGATATTTTATCACCATCTAACTTGAGTTTCCGAGTAAAACCAGAAATCAAGATAGACAGACCCCAAAGATGTTTGATAGACAACCTATGGATAACTTACAATAAAATACAATGACCCAATATCTATTTCATTTTTGTATTAAATTCTTTAAGCCACTACTTTACCGAGAAAAATGAAAACAAAAAGTTCAAATTCTATGTGGTGGTTCAAGGAAGACTAGCAGGTATTTTTCAGACATGGACTGAGGTAATAGACTCGATTAAAGATTTTCCCACTCCCCTCCTCAAATGGTTCGATAATTTAAACGAAGCATTAGACTATGCCAGAGGAACTTTGGAGCCAAATTATTTCATAAGCCTGGTATTAAGACAAACCACAAGCCCGTTTATACAATGCAACATCAAGAAAGGCACAGACAAAATCCTTTTTTGTGATCATTGTTCCTCGATGACAGAAGGTTTTAGAAGACAAAATCAAAATATTGACAGATTTGAAAAAGAAAAAGAAACATTGACTTAGTTTGTAATAGTTACAGAGCATATATATAAGACTTTAAGAACTGTTTGGTATTAGAGCATAAGTTACAATCTTGTATAACACCAACAACATACTTATCCAACTATTTAAATATATGTCGACACCGTGTCTTTAGACAAGACCCGGCCACATAACCAGAAATGGTTAGAACCATATGAATAAGAATTCAAATAGAAGCTCCTATCAAACTCCAAGATGGAGGAGATAGAGCAAAAATAACTAAATATAACATCTCATGACCCTGAATTATGGAACTCAGTAATAGATGTATGGAAAGGAATAATAGTAGCAGATTATATACACCATTATAGTAAAACAAATGTAGAAATCATGTATAGATACATGGAGACTTTCTAAGGAGAATCAATTAAAGGAGTATGGGAAGCATACAAAGTAGCGTATCCTCAAGAATTTCAAGAATTAGTAAACATGGGACCAAACCCGTATAATTTTACTAATAAAATACACAACTTAGTAGCGTATTAGTAGTATACAAAAGAATGCACTAATAAAATTATAACAACTTAGTATAATAAATTGGAGCCATATAAAGAATTTTGTAAAAGACTATTTCTACTATTGTGCAGTAAGTGGTAATGCATTTGACCAAAGCTTAGGAAAAAAGCTTTTTAACAAACTCTCTGGTGCCTTAGGAAGAGAAATAGAAGAAAGATGAACAAAAGAGAAGGAGTAATGCAAAACCCGAACGCTAACTGGTCTATAGGACATAAAATATAGCATGTTATGGAAATATTACAAGAAAAATGTACAAATATAAAAATACAATAACAATTAAAACAAAACGAGACATGTTTTTGTAAAAATATATACACAACACAAAGCTATGATCAAAGTACACCAAAAAGAAAATACAAAGAGACATCAAAATAACCAAGAATACAAACCTAGGAAAAAGTATTATCTAAGAAAATCTACGACAAGAAAGCCTTACCTAAATAAAGATAGACACGTAAGAAAACATAATAATAATAGAATTTACAAAAATAGACTATCTTATTTTACATGCGGAAGTGAATAGCATCTAGCTAATACTTGTCTAGGTAGAAATAACAGTAGAACGAGAAATGCTCAGCTTATAGAAGACTTCCAAGAAACACTGATAAATGTAGACGAATATATGTCAAATAACGAAAGTGTATATTCAGTAATAAGCATAGATGCAGTAGAAGGAGAAAGACAAGACTCATCAGATTCAGAAGAAGAAACCTTAATAAACGAAATAGGACTAGAAAAATCCACGGCAGCGGCACCATCAACACCACAAACATAGAAAAACTTTATTTTGGAAAACAAAACCTGATATTTTATCCACCATCTAACCTGAGTTTCCGAGTAAAACCAGAAACCAAGATAGACAGACCCCAAAGATGTTTGATAGACAACCTATGGATAACTTACAATAAAATACAACGACCCAATATCTATTTTATTTTTGTATTAAATTCTTTAAGCCACTACTTTACCGAGAAAAATGAAAACAAAAAGTTCAAATTCTATGTGGTGGTTCAAGGAAGACTAGCAGGTATTTTTCAGACATGGACTGAGGTAATAGACTCGATTAAAGATTTTCCCACTCCCCTCCTCAAATGGTTCGATAATTTAAACGAAGCATTAGACTATGCCAGAGGAACTTTGGGGCCAAATTATTTCATAAGCCTGGTATTAAGACAAACCACAAGCCCGTTTATAGAATACAACATCAAGAAAGACACAGAAAAAATCATTTTTTGTGATCATTGTTCCTCGATAACAAAAGGTTTTAGAAGATAAAATCAAAATATTGACAGACTTGAAAAAGAAAAAGAAACATTGACTCTGTTTATATAAGTTACAGAGCATATATATAAGACTTTAAGAACTTTTTGGTATCAAAGCATAAGTTACAATCATGTATAACACCAACAACATACTTATCCAACTGTTTAAATATATGCCGACACCGTGTATTTAGATAAGACCCGGCCACAAAACCAGAAATGGTTAGACCCATAGTAATAAGAATGCCAATAGAAGATCCTATCAAACTCCAAGATGGAAGAGATAGAGGAAAAATACTAAATATAACAACTCATGACCCTCAATTATGGAACTCAGTAATAGATGTATGGAAAGGAAAAGTAGTAGTAGATTATATACACCATTATAGTGAAACAAATGTAGAAACCATGTATAAATACATGGAGACTTTCTTAGGAAAATCAATTAACGGAGTATGTGAAGCATACAAAGTAGCATATCCTCAAGAATTTCAAGAATTAGTAAACATGGGACCAAACCCATATAATTTTACTAATAAAATATAAAGCTTAATAACAGGAGAAGACCCAAATAGCAAATTAGTAGTATTACAAAAGAATGCACTAATAAAATTAGAACAACTTAGTATAACAAATTGGAGCCATATAAAGAATATTTTAAAAGACTATTTCTACTATTGTGCAATAAGTGGTAATGCATTTGACCAAAGCTTGAGAAAAAAGCTTTTTAACAAACTCCTTGCTGCCTTAGGAAGAGAAATAGAAGAAAGATGGAACAAAAGTGAAGGAATAATGCAAAACCCGAACGCTAACTGGTCTATAGGACATAAAATACAACATGCTATGAAAATATTACAAGAAAAATGTACAAATATACAAATACAAAAACAATTAAAACAAAACGAGATAGGTTTTTGTAAAAATATATACACAATATAAACCTATGATCAAAGTACAACAAAAAAAAAAATGCAAAGAGACATATCAAAATAACCAAGAATACAAACCTAAGAAAAGGTATTATCTAAGAAAATCTACGGCAAGAATGCCTTACCTAAATAAAGATAGACACGTAAGAAAACATAATAATAACATAATTTACAAAAATAGACTATCTTGTTTTACATGCGGAAGTGAAGAGCATCTAGCTAATACTTGTCTAGGTAGAAATAACAGTAGAACGAGAAATGCTCAGCTTATAGAAGACTTCCAAGAAACACTAATAAATGTAGAAGAATATATGTCAGATAACGAAAGTATATATTCAGTAATAAACATAGATGCAGTAGAAGGAGGAAGACAAGACTCATTAGATTCAGAAGAAGAAACCTTAATAAACGAAATAGGACTAGAAAAATTAGATTTAAACATAAAAGATTATACCTTTGTCAATATACAATGTGATCAACAATTTTGTAAAGGAAAACGATTAGATAGCCAAAGATGTTTTAATTGCACCGGATACCCAAGTAAAGACAGAAGAGTCAAATGCCTGAATTGTTATATAGAAGGTTGCATCAGATGCATAGACAAAATATTTAATATTAAGATCATAAATGAGCCAGTAATCATTAAAGAGAAAGCATTAAAATCATTAGAAGATAAGATAGAAAATTTAGAGGGAAGAGTGAGTAGACTAGAAAAAGGGAAAGGCGTAGAACTAGAAAAAGGCGGAAGAGGAACTATTCAATATAAGCCATCAGAAATTGGAATAGAACTTTTAAATGAAAAAGAAGACTACAAGTCATTTGAAGGACTGATTTGTAATGAAGATAAGAAAATTAATACCATAAACATACTAACTAGAAAAAGGATTCAGAACTGCGAAATAGAAACCCTAGCTCTAGTAGACTCAAGATGCACAAAAAGTATAATAAATAGATGTATCCTACCTATAGATGTAATAAAAGAATTTGCAGAACCACAAAGCGCCATGCAAATGGATGGATCTTTAAATGTATGTATAAGCATTATGTTAGTAATGGACAAATAAGTTTCTTAAACACATGTGCAAACTTTTATACACCCACGTACAAGTTAGAAAGATTATGGGTTAGAGATTTAAATATTAGAGTAGACTTTGTCTTAGGATTAGACTTCCTATTACACAGTAATGGCAGCTGTCTCCTTACGAGAGACGGAGTAATCTTCTCTAAAAATACTACCCAGACTGCAATAACAATGGAATCCGTTCCAACAAGATCTAGATATCTTAAAATAAGCCTAATACAAATACCTTGTGTAACGACCCTTCCGGAATAATATAAACCTATAATAATATAAGCCAATAACTAATGAGATTTTTGCATTTATATTGTCCTCGCACTAGTAAAAATCATATAAAAAGAATATTACCAACTTTCGAGTACCCAAACTAGGTGGTTCATGCTTCACACAATCATTCAAAATTAGTGGTAAATTTAACATATTACAAGACTTGGGCTTACACACCCCAAAAGAACAAAACATAGAGTCATACTTATATTACAATCCATGGTGACATGATCACATTAGTCCTCAAAATTTCATGTAAATATACACCACATAGATCATGTACAAGTCCCAAGGTTTATACAAAATATAGATGCCTATATGCAATTGTGATCTTCCATCAACAATGGCCAACTTCATGCCTCCTCTCGATCATTCCCTACGATAGAAACAACTATCGCTAAGCATATAGCTTAGTGGTGTAAAAACTATAGGTTCGGAGCCATCAAATCCACAAAACTACCTTTCTCAAGTCATGGGCAGCATAATCGAACATAATAAATAAATCAAGTAAACAATATATCAAGAGTATCAAGTTCGATATTTAGAGGTCCAAATGTCAAGAACGCTCATAGTACCATTTTTCTAAAGATTCAATAACAAGGCTCGCCCAATATGTACATCATGTCTTCACACCAAGCACAATCAAGTATCAAGAAGAGCCGACGCCCTGTATCAAGAAGGGTCAAAGCCCAATAATAAAGAGAACCCAGAACCATATTAAAAATGGCTTTCTAGTTCGTACTTAAAATGGACAACTTTCATTCTTAAGACGGACTAAAAATCCAGAGTCAAGATGACAAATGGTCCGAATCAAGAGGCATGTCAATAGTGACAAAGTCACAGCCACAAGAAGGCCAAGGTCCCAACAAGAGTGCCAAGTGATCAAATAATTCGTACAAGTGGGCGAGTTACACAAGCGTCTTGAACGTCTTAAAGGATACCAACACGACAATGTAAAGTGACAAGTGGTAACCAAGGTACCAAGATCAACCTTCAGATATACCAGCAGTTAAAAGAGTACAAATACAAGTTTATACATAAATCTCAGTGATTTAGCAAAGAAACAGTCCAACACAACTTCAAGAGTTCAAACTGTAGACCAACCAATGTATCAAGGTCCTCAACTGGTTCACGAGTATATACAACCTTTAAAATACAATTAAATAACATCTTTAATCCCTAGAAGCTCAATAATATTGATGTAAAACATGATTATCATCACAAGTAAGATTAGCCTGTAGAAACACAACTATGCTCCCAAAATAGTGATTCTGGCTAGCCTAGTACATCATGTCGCAACCTAGATTTGAAAAGGAAAATGGCAAAACTAGACTTTATAGCTTTCATGAAAGATGTAGCTACATATGTTAAGGTTGCAAACAAACAAGAATCACCGCAAAATATTTTTTTGTACAACAAGGTATAGTCAAACACTAACAGTTGTTCATACAGGATTTGAAATTCCAAAATCTGGACAGAACTTGTCCTATGTTGCGTCCAATATTTTGAATCCATAACAGCTAAATCAGAGGTTTACATAAACATAAAGAGTTGTATGTCTACGAATTAGCTTTCCAAATCATATTTATTAACTGTAAACTAAGTTCTAGAGCAAGAGATGCATAAAATACCAAACACTACCCAGCTCAGAAACAAATTTGTCATTTACCAACAAGAAGTGTGTGTTCTTGAATTCCAGCCAAAAGGGCCAAGTTTTTATTTTGTAATTTTGAAGAACAACTGATTAAAGAAGGCTCTAAGGTTTTTATATTTGAAAAAAAAAAAGAATTAACTCAAGGAGGTGAAAATATATATAGTCACACAAGTGATGTTTATCACTTGTACAACTGTCTCCAAAAGGGGCTGCCCAAATAGTTGTGTCCCAGAAACGTCACTTCATCAATATGTCCCAGAAACGTCACTTCATCAAGCCAAAATTCACACTTGGAAAGTTTAGCATAAAGTTCCTTCTCCTTCAAAATTTCCAAAATAATCCGGAGGTGTTTATCATGGTCTTCACTACTTCTGGAAAATATTAAAATATCATCTATAAAAACAACCACAAACTGATCTAGATAAGGCCTGAATACTCGATTCATTAGATCCATGAATACCGCAAGAGAATTTGTCAATCCGAATGGCATCACCTAAAATTCATAATGACCATACCGAGTTCTAAAAGCAGTTTTAGGAATATCTTCCTCTCTAACACGCAGTTGGTGATATCCAGACCTTAAATCAATCTTTGAGAATACTTTAGCACCCTTCAGTTGGTCAAACAAATCATTGATCCTCGGTAGTGGATATCTATTCTTGATTGTTATTCTATTCAATTGTCTATAGTCAATACAAAGCCTAAAAGTGCCATCTTTCTTCTTTACGAATAAAACAGGGGCTCCCCAATTAGAAACACTAGGTCAAATAAAACCTTTCTCAGGAAGTTCTTGCAATTGAGATTTCAATTCCCTTAATTCTGCCGGAGCCATTCTATAAGTAGTGATAGAAATAGGGGTAGATCCAGAAATAAGCTCGATTGGAAATTCAACCTCTCTTTCCGGGGGCAATCCAGGAAGGTTTTCTGGGAAGACTTCTGGAAAATCACATACAACAGGTATGTCCTTGATACAAGGACTTTTCAACTGTGTATCAACTATGTGAGCAAGGTATGCCCTACAACCTTGACGCATCAGCTTTTTTGCCAAGGCCGTAGAAATAATACTAGATGTCAATGATCTTTTACCTTGTACAATAATGTGTGAAAATGTCAGATCTTTAAAGGTCACATGCTTTGACCTAAAATCTACCACTGCATGATATTTATGAAGCCAATCCATCCCGATAATAAGATCAAAATCCTTGAAGGGCAATTCAATCAAATCAGCAGGGAAGACTAGGTTTTGAATCACGAAGGGACAATCACGATAAATTTGATTACACACAACCTGATAACCCAAAGGACTTTCAACCAGCACATCGTAATTAAGCCTCATAGATTTCACATTTTCAGGAAAAATAAGTGATGAACAAATATATGAATGTGTAGAACTAGGATCAAACAGTGTAAACACACATAAGCCAAATAAGTCATCCCTCTGCCTCATTGCATAAGCGCATGCAGTAGTCCTTTTGTCCACTAGCTTGATTAGCTCCACTTTTACCTGCTGCTTGGGTGTTTTTAGGTCTTGCACCTCTATTAGTTTGAGGAGGATTAATAGAAGACTTATGAACTGAGCCTTCAGTTCTCAAGGAAAGAGCATTATTAGGATTGGACATTCCTTCACTTTATGATCAAAGCTCCCACAACTGAAACATGCACCAGAAGCTCTCCTGCAAGTACCATAATGATTCTTTCCACATTGCGGACAAGTGGGAACACGAGGCTTGCCTTGGCCATAAGTTGGAGTGCTAGCTGTAGAAAAATCTGATATGTTTTGCTTTTGCTGAGGTGGCCTGTTATCACTACTAGCCTTAGAGTTATCAAGCCTTCCCTTTTTTGATGGACCCCCAAAATCTGGTCTAGGCTTCCGGAATTTGTTTTCATTTCTACTAGCTTTTTTTTTATCAAGTCGCTACCAAGTAAAAGTAACAGCCACTAGCTTACAAAAGTTCTCATGTTGCAGGATCGCCACATTCTTTCTAATGAAATCATTTAAACCATCTTCAAATTTCTTGTACTTGTCTTTTTCTTCTTTAATAATACCTCCAGCATAACGAGAGAGTCTTAGAAACTTCTGTTGGTACTCAGCAATAGACATATCTTGTTGCCTTAAATTCAAAAACTCCTTTCTCTTTGCATCACAATAAGCAGGTGGGACATACTTCATACGAAATTCTCTAAGAAAATCATCCCAAGTAAGAACAGGAGGTTTTACCTTGGCATTTGGAACACTTACCCACCAATCGTAAGCATCCTTTTGTAATAATGAAATAGCATATTTAAATTTGGCAACATCTGAACAGTTTAACTGCTCAAATACCCTCTCCATGCACTCCAGCCATTGTTCAGCATCCGTGGGATCAACGGTGTCTTCAAACTCCACTCCACCCATTTTTCTCATTTTCTCAAAGTTAATCACATTGGAATCATGCATCGCTTCAGCCATGTGGTGGAAGAATTTAGCCATTTGTTGAAAAGGAGGATTCATGGCTTGAGTACTACGACTCATGTGAGGATGTGAACTAGCTCTTACACCCTGATAGTTTCCCACTTCAGACCCACTAGTGTAAGGAACATATTGATTCGAGACAGGTTCTCTAACCTCTTCTAGTGCATGAGGTTGGGGAACAGAGGTTCCCGAACCTTCACGAGCAGCTTCCATAGGTCAGCCAGAAGAAGAAGCCATAACTTAATTCCTTCAAAAGGGAAGATCACATTGCATTAGGGACATGTACATGATGCATGTGCACTCTACATGCGATAAAAAAAATATTTTAAACCATGTAAGTGAAAAATAATCCAAATAAAACATTTTTCGAATGTGAACAAGTATACAAGTAATTCACAGCAAAAGTCCTAGAACCACAAACCTAGGCTCTGATACCAACACTTGTAACGACCCTTCCGGAATAATATAAGCCTATAATAATATAAACCAATAACTCACGAGATTTTTGCATATATATTGTTCTCACACTAGTAAAAATGATATAAAAAGAATATTACCAATTTTTGAGTACCCAAACTAGGTGGTTCATGCTTCACACAATCATTCAAAATTAGTGGTAAATTTAACATAGTACAAGACTTGGGCTTACACACCCCAAAATAACAAAACATAGAGTTATACTTATATTACAACCCATGGTGACATGATCACATTAGTCCTCAAAATTTCATGTAAATATACACCACATAGATCATGTACACGTCCCAAGGTTTATACAAAATATAGATGTCTATATGCAATTGTGATCTTCCATCATCAATGGCCAGCTTCATAATCGAACATAATAAATAAATCAAGTAAACAATATATCAAGAGTATCAAGTTCAATATTAAAAGGTCCAAATGTCAAGAACGCTCATAGTACCATTTTTCTAAAGATTCAATAACAAGGCTCGCCCAATAGGTATATCATGTCTTCACACCAAGCACAATCAAATATCAAGAAGAGCCGACGCCCTGTATCAAGAAGGGTCAAAACCCAATAATAAAGAGAACCAAGAACCATATTAAAAATGGCTTTCTAGTTCGTACTTAAAATGGACAACTTCCATTCTTAAGACGGACTAAAAATCCAGAGTCAAAATGGCAAATGATCCAAATCAAGAGGCATGCCAATAGTGACAAAGTCATAGCCACAAGAAGGAAAAGGTCCCAACAAGAGTGCCAAGTGATCAAACAATCAGTATAAGTGGGCGAGTTACACAAGCGTCTTTAACGTCTTAAAGGATACCAACACGACAATGCAAAGTGACAAGAGGTAACCAAGGTACCAAGATCAACCTTCAGATATACTAGCAGTTAAAGAGTACAAATACAAGTTTATACACAAACCTCAGTGCTTAGCAAAGAAACAATCCAACATAACTTCAAGAGTTCAAATCGTAGACCAACCAATGTATCAAGGTCCTCAACTGGTTCACGAGTATACACAACCTTTAAAATACAATGAAATAACTTCTTTAATCCCTAGCAGCTCAATAATATTGATGTAAAACATGATTATCATCACAAGTAAGATTAGCCTGTCGAAACACAACTATGCTCCCAAAACAGTGATTCTAGCCTTCCTAGTACATCATGTCGCAACTTAGATTTGTAAAGGAAAACAACAAATCTAGACTTTATAGCCTTCATGAAAGATATAGCTACATATGTTAAGGTTGCAAACAAATAATAATCACTGCAAAATATATTTTGTACAACAAGATATAATCAAAACACTAATAGTTGTTTATACAAGATTTGAAATTCCAAAATCTGCATAGAACTTGTCCTATGTTGCGTCCAATATTTTGAATCCATTACAGCTAAATCAGAGTTTTACATAAATATAAGAGTTGTAAGTCTATGAATTAGCTTTCCAAATCATATTTATTCACTGTAAACTAAGTTCTAGAGAGAGAGATGCATAAAATACCAAACACTACCCAGCTCAGAAACAGATTTGTCACTTACCAATAAGAAGTGTGTGTTCTTGAATTCCAGCCAAAAGGTCCAAGTTTTTATTTTGTAATTTTGAAGAAAAATTTATTAAAGAAGTCTCTAAGGTTTTTAGACTTGGAAAAAAAATGAATTAACTCAAGGAGGTGAAATATATATAGTCACACAAGTGATGTTTATCACTTGTACAACTGTCTCCAAAAAGGGCTGCCCAAATAGTTGTGTGTTGCCCAAAATGCATACATATATACCTATATATATATATATATATATATATATATATATATATCCCTCATCTCTTTTTAAAGTTATACTTAATTCTAATTAGAATATTATAAAAATACCCTAATACTATACCTTAAATTACGATCACAACTTATTTTAAGCAAGTTACCAATTATCACAACATTTCAAGTTTCCAAAATGAGACTAAAACATATTCTAGTAATTAAGAAATGGTAAATCGACATGCGTCTCTTGGTTAGTATTTAGGGGTGTTACACCTCGAAATGTAATAAAAGGGAAGAATGCACTTGTACTAAGATACACATTATAGATGAGGAAGTGAAAATTGAAGAAATCAAATTATTAGAAGTAAGACACATACATATGGAAAAAAGTTATAATTTAATAGAAATAAATATAGAACTTTACAATTTCAAAGAGGTTTACAACATATAGGAGTAATAAAAAATCAAAAAGATTTAGATGAAGTAATTTCTATTCTAGACAGGTTACAAATAATCGGAGAAAGCCCTGACGCACTGGGAAGCCAATCATATAACTTGCAGACTTGACATCATTAACCCTGAATACACTGTTAAACTGCATCGATAGAATCAACGAATGAAGATCTAAAAGAATTCGAAAACCTGATAAAGGAATTATTAAAATTAAGGGTAATAAGAAGATCAACATCAAGACATAGGTCAACAACATTTATGGTAAGAAATCATAGTGAAATAGTAAGAGGAAAGGCTACAATGGTAATAAATTATAAGAGACTTAATGACAATACCAGAATGGATGGCTATAAGCTACCTGGCAAATTAGAACTAATAAATAGAATACAAGGAAGAAAAATATTTATCAAGTTTGATTGTAAATCTGGATATTGACAAATTAAAATGCATGAAGACAACATAGAATAGACTGCTTTCACTTGCCCAGAAGGACACTTCGAACGGTTAGTAATGCCATTTGGACTAAAGACAGCCCCTCCAATTTTCCAGAGAAACATGGATGATATTTTTAGGGAATATAAATTTTTTATATTAGTTTATGTAGACGATATTTTAATATTTAGTCATACTATTAAAGAACACTTAGGACATTTACAAACAGTATTTAAACTATTTGTAGACAATGGAATATTATTAGTAAAATAAAGATGGAGTTATGCAAAAGACTCATACAGTTCTTAGGAGTTGAAATTGCAAGTGGAAAAATAAAATTACAACCTCATATAGCCAAAAAGGTCTTAGATATGCCAGATAAATTAGACAACACTAAAGAATTACAAAAAATTCTAGGAATCTTAAATTACGCAAGAAACTTCATAAAAGACCTAGGAAAGGTAGCAAGACCTCTATACTAAAAAATAGGAGCACATGGGCAAAAGACTTTCAATACTGAAGACATAAAATTAGTAAAGAAATTAAAACAAATGGTTAAAAATATACCAGACCTATCTCTCCCATTAGAAACAGACTATCCAATAGTAGAAACAGATGGAAGTTTAGAAGGATGGGGAGCGGTATTAAAAACAAAGAATAACAAGTATGAAGACAAAAAGGTTGAAAAAAATCTGCGCTTATCAAAGTGGAAAATACAAAGAAAAAGGAAATATGAACAGTATAGACGCAGAGATATTAGCGGTAATTTATGGTCTAAATAATTTTAAATTAGACATTATAAATAAAAAAGAAATCCTAGTACGAACTAATTGTGATGTCATTGTAAAGTTTCACCGAAAAATAAATGGGAAAAGTAGTAGTAAAAGACGATGGCTAAATTTTTTGGTTGCGACTTCAATATATAACATTACTTTAGAACATATAAAAGGAAAGGACAATTCTTTAGTAGATCAACTTAGCAGGCTTATAAAAACTAACTTTCTCTTTCAGCGTGAATACAGGAAAAGACAAAGCAAGAGCTTCCAGCTCAAGCAGCGCTACAACTCACAAAGACAAAGACTTATATCTATAAATTATGCTAAGAAATACTTTGTTCAAACCACAAACACAACTTGAAGAAGCCATACTAAAGGTGATTTAAATAAAATTATAAATAAATGCTGGGATATGTTGCGTTTGTAAATTTGGTTGTAAAATCCTACTCAGTACTCCCTCTTCCTGCTCCGTTTTCTAGTTTAGTAGTTTTTTGTTACTAAGTCTATGTAATTTCTCCCAAATTTACTTTTTTTTAAAAATGTTGTTCATTTCTCCTTATTTTATTTTGTTCATCTCTTTTCCTTAACCCATGTTCTTAGAACATGCTTCTTTAACCACACCCTGGGATACACCGCCCTTTTGGTTCTCTGACCATGGCGGACTTTCAACTTCCCTAGAACTTTACAGGTTAATCCATCGGGATTACTAAGAAGGTAAGGAACTAACCATTTACTAAGAAAAATTTAAACAGTAAATGAACAACATAGTATTAAACATCATATTATACAGTCATAATAACTGTACATATATTATATAGTCATAACAATACATACTATAGGGAGAACTTACCAAGATCTAGAAAACTGATAACTACTTGCATGATAATAGTCGGAATGAGGTTTTCCTTTCGGAAGTCCTCGGGTGACCTTGCAGCTACTTGAAGAAAATAAATACTCACACTCTTTTTACACAAACACTCACACTTTTTTTTTTGAAAGGGAGGGGAAATATGTAAGGCTAAAGCTCTTCAAAACTATTATGCTTATGCTTGTTTCTTCTTTCTCTGCTCTCTCCGCTCTGTCTCTCTTCTTAGCAAATGGTCTCTTATTTATAGCTGAGGAGTGGGATTTAAAATTCGGATTTCAAATTTTGAATAAGCTTTCTTCACCTGCTGGGTGCTCTTTGGGCCCCATTGTCACATGGCTTTTGAAAACTTTTTTCAAAATAATTGTCCTCCTTTTGTTCTTCTTTGAGTAGTGAAGTCTTTTTTATTATCTGCTTTTCAGAGTATTGACTTGTGATGTCATTGCTTACGTATCTTTTTTTGTTGATAGAAACTCTATAAAACCTGAAATTTCAACATAATAAATCATTAGAAAAAATAGAACATAACTCTGATACCAAAAAAAAAACTAATTTTGAGAGAAATTACATAGATTTAGTAACAAAAAACTATTAAACTAGATAACGGAGCAGGAAGAGGGAGTACTGAGTATGATTTTACAACCTAATTTACCAATGCAGCATATCCCAACCTTTATTTATAATTTTATTTAAATCCCTTTATTTTGGTATCAGAGCATAAGTTACAATCATGTATAAGACCAACAACATACTTATCCAACTTTTTAAATATATGCTAGCAAGAATATATAAAAGAAGGCCTCGACCTTACGAAAAATAGATAATAATAGATCAGGAATACTATTGGTATCTTTTATGCATAAAAGAAAATTATTCGAATATATACGATTTTTTAATAGAACAAAGATAACTATATCTAGAACAACGAGAACTCTATTCAGACTTACTCTCGAATCAAGAAATAAACTCAATAAACCAAGAAATTAAACAGGTAGATTTACAACTACCCACAATAGGAGCTAGAATTAACCATTATATCCAACAAATTAGACTAGAACGATACAATAGAAAAAGTAAAACCTTGTACTTAGCATAAAATAATACAATATGAAGTATAAAGAAGTTAGAATATTTAGATTTAGAAGTTATCTCAAAAAAGAAATATCGGAGACTAAAATTTGAATCAGTAATTAAGTGTAACTTTACAGAAGGAGACCATATTTTACATAGTGATCACCATCACTTAAATGCCATTACAAATTTAGTAATAAATTTAGCAGAATACATCCAGGTGAAAGACGATAAAATACTAAAGTCGATAGAAACTCTAGAAAACCTGTAATTTCAAAATAATAAATCATTAGAAAAAATATAACGTAACATTGATTTTCTAAAAGCACAACAATTAGATATAAATACAAAATTACAATTACTATCAGCAAAAAACAATAACATAATTAGCAATACTACAATAGAACAAATCCACATAGAAATTAAAGAAATTAAGAAAGAATTAACTAAATTAAAAGACTTAACTCTTTCATGAACGATCCCATTTACCAGGAAGTTCTAAAGAAAGCAGCCCAATTTCAAGTAAACCCTGAAGTCTATCTGAATATACACCACTAGGAAAAACAGGCCTAATAGGAGTAAAACAAAACAATATAATAATCTTTGCATTGTTAGAATTAAATAAAAAACTAGAAGATAACATAACAAAAATAAATAAAAAAATTAGATATTTTATTAGAAACTAAAATACCTAAAGAACAAACAAAACAAGATAACGATAGACATGCTCTAATTGAACAACTAAAGAAGACGAAAATGCCCCCCCCCNCCCCCCCCCCCAAAAAAAAAAAAAGATAGACCAAAGATAGCAAAAAAGGATAAAGCATAGACATTTTATCAAACAAGAATCGAGGTTCCCAAGAAAGACAAAGGGCCAGTTTCTCTCAAGATAGACTAGGAAACAATATGCTAGCTAGGATAATGAATTCATCCAGACCCAGTAGTAGTCAACAACTAGATGAGATAATAGATGTAGAAAAAGATAAAGAAATTTTCCAACAAAATAGATTAAAACTATTAAACCCACAAGTACTATATAATACATGAATATTTTCTTCTACATCACACTTATATATACATTATAGAGAAGAACAGTTGTGCCTATCAGAAAACAATAGTGAAAATATAAGTTTAATTAGCAAAGATTCTATGAAAGAAATACAAAAAAGACGAATGAATCACATGCATATGGAATTGATAGTAATTGGACTTAAAGGATTAACTAGAAAAAATCTAGGTACTAAAGTACTAATTACTTTATACGATAATAGATGGTCAGAATCAAAAAGATCAATAATAGGTTTAACAGAAGTAGATATGACCAATAATGGAGGAATTTTTTACTGTTGTCCAGACTTCATGATAAATTCAAATGAATTTAGAAAATATATAAAAATAGGAATTCAGACTAAAGGTTACGAAAAAATGAACTGTGGAAATAATCTGCTAGTATGTATTGGCTTTATTGGAAAATTAGTCATTAATAGCAGTACAAGGTTCAAAATTAAAATAGATAATGCAATAGGATTATGGGAAATAAAGGGATCAAATTAATGAAACCCTTAAAAATAGATTCAGAAGAATATGCTGATAGAGAATGGAATCTAGAAAAAATCTGTAAAAAGGAAGTTTTACGACCAAATGACCACCTTACATATACTAATAATAAAGGACAAACCTCAATCAGATTTACAGAATATAAATATACCGACCAAAAAGAAATAGATGAAGATTTGGATGATAATGAGACAACCATCAATATGGAAGGAATGAATATTCAAATCATAAAAGAAGACGAATATGAAGTAGACATATCAATAGCAAGGGCAAAAGAATTACACCAATTAAATAAAACAACATTCTTTAAATGTAAAGGTTGTAAACTAGGAGGAATCAAATTCTCTATAGTAGAACAACACTTTATAGAATGCAAATTTAGAACAGATAATTATGGGTATAGATAGGAAGAAGATACACAAGAAGAAAGCGATGACGAGACAACACTTAGTTTAAAAGAATTTATGGAAACCGCTTCTACAAGTTCAAGCCCCTTCCAAAAGACAAACCCAGTACCACCAGTAGAATATACTATAGGTAACTTACCACGACACCGTGTTTTTAGACAACACCCGGCCACAGAACCATAAATGGTTAGACCCATAGGAATAAGAATGTCAATAGAAGTTCCTATCAAACTCCAAGATGGAGGAGATAGAGGAAAAATACTAAATATAGCTGCTCATAACCCTCAATTATGGAACTCAGTAATAGATGTATGGAAAGGAATAGTAGTAGCAGATTATATACACCATTATAGTAAAAAAGATGCAGAAACCAAGTATAGATACATGGAGACTTTCTTAGAAGAATCAATTAAAGGAGTATGGGAAGCATAAAAAGTAGCATATCCTCAAGAATTCCAAGAATTAGTAAACATGGGACCAAACCCGTATAATTTTATGAATAAAATACGAAACTTAATTACAGGAGAAGGCCCAAATAGCGGATTAGTAGTATTACAAAAGAATGCACTAATAAAATTAGAACAACTTAGTATAACAAATTGGAGCCATATAAAGAATTTTTTAAAAGACTATTTCTACTATTGTGCAATAAGTGGTAATGCATTTGACCAAAGCTTGGGAAAAAAGCTTTTTAACAAACTCCCTGCTGCCTTAGGAAGAGAAATAGAAGAAAGATGGAATAAAAGATAAGGATTAATGCAAAACCCGAACGCCAACTGGTCTATAGGACATAAAATACAAGATGTTATGGAAATATTACAAGAAAAATGTACAAATATACAAATATAAAAATAATTAAAAAAAAACGAGACAGGTTTTTGTAAAAATATATGTACATTACAAAGCTATGATCAAAGTACACCAAAAAGAAAATACAAAGAGACATATCAAAATTACCAAGAATACAAACCTAGGAAAAGGTATTATCTAAGAAAATCTATGGCAAGAAAGCCTTACCTAAATAAAGATAGACACGTAAGAAAACATAATAATAAAAAAATTTACAAAAATAGACTATCTTGTTTTACATGCGGAAGTGAAGAGCATCTAGTTAGTACTTGTCCAGGTAGAAATAACAGTAGAATGAGAAATGCTCAGCTTATAGAAGACTTCCAAGAAACACTGATAAATGTAGAAGAATATATGTCAGATAACGAAAGTATATATTCAGTAATAAGCATAGATGCAGTAGAAGGAGGAAGACAAGACTCATCAGATTCAGAAGAAGAAACCTTAATAAACGAAATAGGACTAGAAAAATTATATTTAAACATAAAATATTATAGCTTTGTCAATATACAATGTGATCACCAATTTTGTAAAGGAAAGGGATTAGATAGCCAAAGATGTTTTAATTGCACCGGATACCCAAGTAAAGACAGAAGCGCCAAATGCATGAATTGTTATATAGAAGGTTGCATCAGATGCATAGACAAAATATTTAATATTAAGATCATAGATGAGCAAGTAATCATTAAAGAGAAAGCATTAAAATCATTAGAAGATAAGATAGAAAATTTAGAGGGAAGAGTGAGTGGACTAGCAAAAGGGAAAGACGTAGAACTAGAAAAAGGCGGAGGAGAAACTAGTCAATCTAAGCCATCAAAAATAGAAATAGAACTTTTAAATGAAAAAGAAAACTACAAGTCATTTGAAGGACTGATTTGTAATGAAGATAAGAAAATTAATTCCATAAAAATACTAACTAGAATAAGGATTCAAAACTGCGAAATATAAACCCTAGCTCTAGTAGACTCAGGATGCACAAAAAGTATAATAAATAGATGTATCCTACCTATAGATGTAATAAAAGAATTTGCAGAACCACAAAGCGCCATGCAAATGGATGGATCTTCAAATGTATGTAAGCATTATGTTAGTAATGTACAAATAAGTTTCTTAAACACATGAACACACTTTTATAAATCCACGTACAAGTTAGAAAGAATATGGGTTAGAGATTAAAATATTAGAGTAGACTTTGTCTTAGGATTAGACTTCCTATTACAGAATAATGGCAATTGTCTCCTTACGAAAGACGGAGTAATCTTCTCTAAAAATACTACCCAGACCAGAGTAACAACGGAATCCGTTCCAACAAGATCTAGATATCTTAGAAATAAGCCTAATACAAATACCTCGAAATACAATAAAGGGGAAGAATGCACTTGTACTAAGATACACATTATAGATGAGGAAGAAAAAATTGAAGAAATCAAATTATTAGAAGTAAGCCCCTCAGATATACATATGGAAAAAAGTTATAATTTAATAGAAATAAATACAGAACTTTACAATTACAATAGAGGTTTACGACATATAGGAGTAATAAAAAATCAGAAAGATTTAGATGAAGTAATTTCTATTCTAGACAGGTTCGAAATAATTGGAGAAAGACCCCTGAAGCACTGGAAAGCCAATCATATAACTTGCAAACTTGACATCATTAACCCTGACTACACTGTTAAAACTGCATCGATAGAATCAACGAATGAAGATCTAAAAGAATTTGAAGACCAGATAAAGGAATTATTAAAATTAGGGGTAATAAGAAGATCAACTTCAAGACATAGGTCAACATCATTTATGGTAAGAAATCATAGTGAAATAGTAAAAGGAAAGGCTAGAATGGTAATAAATTATAAGAGACTTAATGACAATACCAGAATGGATGTTTATACGCTACCTGACAAATCAGAACTAATAAATAGAATACAAGGAAGAAAAATATTTAGCAAGTTTGATTGTAAATCTAGATATTGGCAAGTTAAAATGCATGAAGACAACATCGAATGGACTGCTTTCACTTGCCCATAAGGACACTTCGAAAGGTTAGTAATGCCATTTGGACTAAAGACAGCCCCTCCAATTTTCCAGAGAAAAATGGATAATATTTTTAGGGAATATAAAAATTTTATTTACTAAATGTAGACGATATTTTAATATTTAGTCATACTATTAAAGAACACTCAGGACATTTACAAACAGTATTTAAACTATTCATAGACAATGGAATAATTATTAGTAAGAAAAAGATGGAGTTATGCAAAAGTCATACAGTTCTTAGGAGTAGAAATTGGTAATGGAAAAAAAAAATTACAACCTCAAATAGCCAAAAAGGTCTTAGATATGCCAGATAAATTAGACAACACTAAAGAATTACAAAATTTTCTAGGAATCTTAAATTACGCAAGAAACTTCATAAAAGACCTAGGAAAGGTAGCAAGACCTCTATACTCAAAAACATGATCACATGGGCAAAAGACATTCAATACTGAAGACATAAAATTAGTTAAAAAATTAAAACAAATGGTTAAAAATATACCAGACGTATCTCTCCCATTAGAAACAGACTATCCAATAGTAGAAACGGATGAAAGTTTAGAAGGATGGGGAGCGGTATTAAAAACAAAGAAAAATAAGTATGAAGACAAAAAGGATGAAAAAATCTGCGCTTATCAAAGTGGAAAATACAAAGAAAAAGGAAATATGAGCAGTATAGACGCAGAGATACTAGCGGTAATTTACGGTCTAAACAGTTTTAAATTATACATTATAAATAAAAAAGAAATCCTAGTACAAACTGATTGTGAAGCCATTGTAAAGTTTCACCAAAAAATAAATGGAAAATGTAGTAGTAAAAGACGATGGCTAAATTTTTTGGACGCGACTTCAATATATTACATTACTTTAGAACATATAAAAGGAAAGGATAATTCTTTAGTAGATCAACTTAGCAGGCTTATAAAAATTAACTATTATGTTTCAGCATGAATAAAAGAAAAGACAAAGCAAGAGCTTCCAGCTCAAGCAGCGCTACAACTCAGAAAGACAAAGACTTATATCCACTGACTATGCTAAGAAATACTTTGTTCAAACCACAGACACAACTTGAAGAAGCCAGTCTAAACACCCCAAACATAGAAAGACTTTATTTTGGAAAACATATTTTATCAACCATCTAACCTGAGTTTCCGAGTAAAACCAGAAACCAAGATAGACAGACCCCAAAGATGTTTGATAGACAACCTATGGATAGCTTACAATAAAATACCACGAGACAATAGCTATTTCATTTCTCTATTAAATTCTTTAAGCCACTACTTTATCGAGAAAAATGAAAACAAAAAGTTCAAATTCTATGTGGTGGTTCAAGGAAGACTAGCAGGTATTTTCCAGACATGGAGTGAGGTAATAGACTCGATTAAAGATTTTCCCACTCCCCTCTTCAAAGGGTTCAATAATTTAAACGAAGCATTAGACTATGCCAGAGGAACTTTGGGGCCAAATTATTTCATAAGCCCAACATTAAGACAAACCACATGCCCGTTTATACAGTACAACATCAAGAAAAACACAAACAAAATCATTTTTTGTGATCATTGTTCCTCGATGACAGAAAGTTTTAGAAGACAAAATCAAAATATTGACAGACTTGAAAAAAAAATAGAAAAATTGACTCAATATCTCCATCTCCTAGAAGAAAGAATAAAGATCTTACAGTTTGATATCTACCAGACAATACCATTACAAAAAACAATGCCAGACAATTCTAGAAAACAAAAGAGTTCTCCATCTCATTTCAAAATGGATAAGACGGGTGTGGATTCCCCAAAGAATGTAGAAAGAGCTACTGTATTAGCTAAAGGTACAGCTAGTCCCGTTCAAACGGTAGCGGGTAAAGACTTATCAAATCCGTTAATGGCTGACACTTTACCAAAAAGTGTGAGAATTTTACCAGCAAGTTTCAATATTATAGCCAGAACAGGACCAGAGACAAGCAAGAAGACTAAAGGTTTTCTTTTAAAAAGAAAAAAAAAGATAAAAAGATTGAACGCTTAATACAAAGTTCTCTTTACAAGTTACTCGGAGAAAATACTAAAGAAGTTATACAAGAATACCCAAATCCAGAACCAGAACCAGAACCAGTAAATTCTGATCCTGAAGATTTAAGAAGTAGAAGTGACGAATACAATCCGTCAATGGACCAATTTTCTCAAGACCCAAACGAAGACGACGACTCAGGAATGAGTTTTGACTCCATAACACTACACAACTTAGACACATAGAGCATACACAGGCAATGACGACCACAAAGAAAAAATAAAAAAGGATACGTAAGCAATGACATCGCAAGCCACTACTCTAAAAAGCAGATAATAAAGAAGAATCCACTACTCAAAGGAGGACAATTATTTTGAAAAAAATATTCAAAAGCCATGTGACGATGGGGCCCAAAGAGCACCCGGCAGGTGAAGAAAGCTTATTCAAAATTTGAAATCCGAATTTCAAATTCGGCTCCTCAACTATAAATAAGAGACCATTTGCTAAGAAGAGAGACAGAGCAGAGAGAGAGAGCAGAGAAAGAAGAAACAAGCATAAGCATAATAGTTTTGAAGAGCGTTAGCCTTACATATTTCCCCTCCCTTTCAAAAACAAAAATAAAAATAAAAATAAGAGTGTGAGTGTTTGTGTAAAAAGAGTGTGAGTATTTATTTTCTTCAAGTAGCTGCAAGGCCGCCTAGGAACTCCCGAAAGGGAAACCTCATTCCGACCATTATCATGTAAGTAGTTATCAGTTTTCTAGATCTTAGTAAGTTCTCCCTATAGTATGTATTGTTATGACTATATAATATATGTACTGTTATTATGACTGTATAATATGATGTTTAATACTATGTTGTTCATACACTGTTTAAATTATTCTTAGTAAATGGTTAATTCCTTACCTTTTTAGTAACACCGATGGATTAACCTATAAAGTCCTAGGGAAGTTGAAAGTCCGCCATGGTTAGAGAACTAAAAGGGTTGTGTATCCCAGGGTGTGGTTAAAGAAGCAGGTGCTAAGAATATGGGTTAAGGAAAATAGATGAACAAAATAAAATAAGGAGAAATGAACAACATTTTTTTTAAAAACTAATTTTAGGAGAAATTACATAGATTTAGTAACAAAAAACTACAAAACTAGATAACGGAGCAGGAAGAGGGAGTACTGAGTAGGATTTTACAACCTAATTTACAAACGCAACATATCCCAGCCTTTATTTATAATTTTATTTAAATCAATATATATATAATATAATGTAACTATTTTGTTATTTAGATAGTATATTGTCATAAATAGTTATAATTAATTGTAATTATTACAAAATTGAATAGATAATAATACACTATATTGATAATTGACTCAAACTTTTAAATTAATAATTAAAAAACTAATTTTTTTATAAAAAAGCAATACTACCCAGCCTGACCCGTTATTAGAATTCGGGCCCGCCCCATCAGGCCCAACTGAAATATCCTAACCAGGCACGAATCGAATTTTTTCCAATATGTTCACTGTTCCGCCCGGGATCGGTTCGGCCCATTAATGGAGGGATCGGGTTCGGCCTGGTTCAAGAACTCGGTAACATACCCGACCTGACCCAGTAAACAGGCTTAAAGAAATCAAGATCTAGGACAAGAACTAATTGCAGAAATAAAGCTAGAAATAACAATATAAAGATATGGGAAGGAAAATTACCTTTAAATTAACTGAAATTGTGAAGAAATGAACTTAAACACCCAAGGAGGAGCTCTGTAATGGAGGATATTTGTAACGACTCGGAATACACCTACTAAATTCCACTAGTAGGTAAGCACACACATAACCTAAAATGGTGGTAACGGACCTAGGGAGCAAAAGTACTAATAGAATGGAATGCAACCAAAATAAATGAAACGACAACGGAAAACATAAGATATAATTATTACTCCCTATTTCCCACTCTATATGACTCACTTTTCTTCTTAGCCAGTCGTAAAAAGAATAACACATTTCTATATTTAGTAACAATTTTACTTTAAAATATCCATTTTAACCTTAATGAAATGATTTGCATCCATACAAACACATGCGACTTATTTTATACCACAAAATTCAAAAGTCTTTCTTTCTTAAAATATGTGTCAAGTCAAATTTGGTCATATAAAGTGGAATGGAGGGAGTAACATACAATGAACGAGGACAAACATACAAAAGATTCATCTCAAAATCTGGTTGCATTAGTACAAAACTGTTAGAAAAGACCGAGTAAATGACTATACATAGACAACTATACAGACTCTTTTAGAATACAAAAAAAACTAGTCAAAATATGGGAAGAGAAGTTGAGTCAACTTTTGACGCCAATAAGCTCACCCTCATTCTCCAAGTATCAACCACAGCAGCACAAGAATCAATGAAGATGGCTAGATATAATAATCAATAATTATATGAGAATCAATATTTTTTGGTGATATAATAATTAGTTTTCTTTTTTTGCTTAATATATACAGTAGTATGTAATGTTCCAATAAATGAAACTAATGTAAAGTAGTCTAAATTCATTAGTTTTTCTTAACAATTTATCCTGTGATGCAGATATATGCTTTTGAATACCTTTTTCAAAATTTATTGAACTTCTCATGAGTTAGAGAATTGTCACGAGTTGTTTAATTAGTTGATGCTCAAGACATAAGAATGACTTTATTTACAATGGTATTTATGTGATTGAGATGGTCCGGAAGTTTGCTTAAACATAACTACTACTATATTGTCACGACCCAGGGGTACACCCGAGATGTAATATGGCGAACTTGACTTTGAAGGGGTCTCATACAAGCCCTTAGCATATCACAACATAAGATAATAGAAAAGTACAGAAATTTTAAAATTTTTATCCATACAATGAAGTCTTTATAAAAGAAAACAGAAGTCTTACTACACTTTGTCTCAAAACAATCTAATACAACTTTGAATACTCTTGGGTCACAGCCCATACAATAGTCTCAAAACATGAAAATAAAAGACATTAAGGAAATAGTGGCTTTGTCCCGAAGCTATGAGGACTCACCAAATCTTCAACTCCTTGCTCCTTGGAAACCTATCCTCAAGAATGGAACTCAAATCACCGAACCCTACATTTGATGAGAATGTAGGCAAAAGTATGCGTTAGTACAAAAGTACTAATTATGATAGTTTGCATAACATCATAAGAGCATAATATCATAAGGATTAGTCAACATAAGACATAATCCATAAGCATAATATAATACTTCATGAAACATCAACTATAAGCATAAGAGACAATATCATAGTCATAAGCAAAGTCTCCAACATAACCATCATATAAGCATTTAAGCAACGTCTCTAACATAAGCATCATATAAGCATTATTCAACCCTTAGCCCTTCATATCATAAGAGAACCATTTCAAGTAACCTCAAAGCATACTTGTGCAAGGCATGGATAAGACCCTATAATCCCATCCAAGCTAAGTATCCCTTTTTGGTCATCATAAACATAGTCCATATACATAATCAAGTCCTAGACTTTCATAAGTAGCTTCAAGTCATACTTGTGCAATATATGAGTACAACCCCATAATCCCACTCACACTAAGTACCACCTTAGGCCATCATACATACTTACCATCTTTGATCTCATCCTTAACTTACTTCTCATAACCAAGGGAATCTCTCACCTTTAGTCAATCATAACAAGGAAGGCAACTATAGCACAATCCTTTCCAAACATACATCATATAAGAGAGCACTTTCTTAGGTAACCTTAAGTTATACTTGCGCAATGCATGAATAAGACCCTATAATCCTACCCATGCTAAGTACCACTTTTAGGTCCTTATACTCATACTTCTTGATTTGGAAAATGGTCCCTCATTTTAAGACATTAGAACTCTAGGAGATACTTCTTTAAGCACATCTTAGCCCCTCTTCTTTACTTTTGAACACTATGAAATACTTACTCAAGCATGTCTAAGTTCATTAGGTTTGAACACTTGGAGATGCTTCTTTAAGCATTTCTTAGTTCATTACTAACTTGGAACACATTGAGATACTTACTCAAGCATGTCTAAGTTCCGTAATAATCTTGTACTAGTTGGGAAAATAGCCTTAATCAACATGGGACCACATGAGCTCTCACATGATCCCCTCCGATGCTACCCACACCGAAAAGGGTTGGTCTATTTGCCTAAGGTAGAACCGGTTTGTTAGCTTAGTTGGACCCACTATCTAACTTTCCTACAAGGCACATAGTTATGGGATACGAAGATTTTACTAGGAAACCCAGACTCAACTTGTGAGGGACTCCATCTCATGAGATATACTTTGAGGGAAACCCAGACTCTACTTGTGAGAGTTCCCATCTTGGAAGTCGGACTCAACTAGGTAAAATCTTCCATATCATCACAATATCCACTCGGTGCTACGCATACATCCCACAAGATAGCTTATTAAGTTCTTACTTAATTCATGACTCTTGGAGGGATGTCCTTCACAACCAATCCACGATTCTAATGATTCTATCACTTTATATATTTAAACATTCTTAATTCCACATATTAGCTTTACTCTCAAATCCCTAACCATCATCACTCATGACTACAAGCCTTACTCACAAAGCTTTACTTCTTACCAACATCATTCATACCTAGATTTCAAGGCATTCTAATCACATTCTTCATTATTAAGTGATTCTAGTCATAAATCATCATAAAGGTTCAACTTCAAGCTTTACTAGTCATGATCCATCATATACACTATAATCTAATTCAATTCATGTTTACAAGCTTTCATTCATGAACAATTACTATAGACATCATCAATTTTAGAAGATCATCTCTAAGTCTTCAATTTCACCTTTCATGGCATAAACCCACAAATTATCAATTTCATCAATTAGACAAGGGTTAACCATGGAAAACATATAATATCTTCATAATAACATAATTCAATACTAAATCAATCATAAACAAGTAATATCCACTCAATTGAAATTATACTCAACACTACTCACAATATAAGAAGAAACCCTAGCCAGAATTAGGGGTTTTTCTTCACAATTGGGGGAAATCTAGGGGGCTCCATGGATGGAAGAATCCAAGGATGAATAAGCTATCATACCTTGATTATAAATCCTTCATAATGCTTGCAACAATGGAGGATTTTGACCTAGATTTCTTCTCTTCTTCTTCTTGAGTTTACTAGAGAAATGATTTTTGAGAGGGAATTGGGTTTGTTTTGGGGTCTTGGAAGAATGACATAATTGATTTAGTTTAGGGGTATATTAGATTTATATAAGTGGTCTAATTACTAATAAAACAACCCTACTTATTAACTAATTAATTCTCGAACCTTCCCCTAACCCCCTTAACTTAAACACTTAAGCCATCACTGTCCCCTACCCACGAGACCATGTCCACGGACCGTGGGTCCACCCACAGCTCGTACTGGTCATTCGTGGATGGTGGTATGGGGCTAGATTTTGCAGGCCTTGACCCACGAGACCTACCCACGAGGCGTGGATCCCCCTACGAGGCGTAGGTCCCCTCGTGGGTATTGCCTAGGCAGATTTTAGGGACTATTTTAGGGTGGTTTGTAGGGTCCTCTTCAAGGACTCTTGGTGGGTCCTTGGGGAGTTGTACCTTGACGTTTAACCCCTAAACCCCTCATTCTAAGTACGGGAAGTCATTTTATGATTCTACCCCTCACGTCAAACTCTAGAACCCTCACGTAAAGCTCTCGTTTAACTTACTAGTTTTTCGGGTGTTACATATATAAACATTTCCCTTTCGTTTTACTTATTTACTTATATTTTTAAAAATATTTATGTATTTTAGTCGAAGGAAAATTCAAATGATTTATATGATGCTAGGTTGAAGGGTATGTAAGTTTTATTTTTATTATTTAATTGCTAATTTTTATGAGATATATATATACACACATATTTGGGTAGGTATTTGTATTTCTACTAAAGTATGATATATGTCACAAAACTATCATCAAATTAACAAGATTTTCTACTTTAAAATACATTATTTTTAAATGTTCTTATTTCTTCTTCTCTTCTTCTTTTTTTATATATAAAAAAAAAAAGTCATAGCAAATAGGAAAATATGTGAATCATTTAAAAATTATCATCTTCAAAATAAATTTTATATTAAATAATATGGAATAAACATGCAACACACGGGAAGCTTGAAGTGCAACGTTAGATTACCATTTTACCTCTACACTGAATTAAAATTTATTAACTATCTAAATAAACAGTAAAATTAATTAGGAGTCTTATTTATTTATTTAATAAAATGCAGAATTAATAAGAAATTCAACTATTACACTTTAATTTATTAGTTATGGAATTATAAATTCTTTTAGTTATTACTAACTAGTTAACACGGTCATATTTTTCTCTATTAAGTTGATATAAAAGAAATTAAGAAATTTCCATACCAAAAACACTCTCTCTATATATATAACAGAAAATACCAATAAAAGAAAAAAGAAAAAAAAATCAAATTAGTTTCAAGAAAAAAAAGAGAAGAGAACTATAATTTTGCCTCGAAGCAATACAAAGACATATTTTTCTGCGCCAATATTATATACATTGCTATCTCATTTTTTGATGTTTTAAATCATTTATGCTATTTTACAATTAACTTTTTTATATAATACTCTTTACGTTTATAAATTTGTTTAACTATTTAAATATAGAGTTCATGTAATTTATCTTGCTTGTAATTTAACTTTTTCTCAATTATTACTTTAAAATATGAGCATATCAATTAGTTTATTTAATAAAATTAATAGCCTAAACTTTTTATATATCCACACAAAACTTTCATATGAAAAACATAGAAAGTGTAATTCTAAATTCAAGAAAGGAAGTAGAAGTTATATTCATTTCATACATCTACTAATTAATTAACATTTTGTAAGAAAATTACATTAAAACAATAAATACACAAGAGAGCTCAAATATCAATTTTATATAAAACTGAATAAATTATGAATATGAAGAAGTTAAAAACAAATATCAATGATTTCATAAATCAATATTGTTTATTCTTACAAACTAATAAAATAAATGAAAAAAATAGGGAAAAGGTAAAAATGAAATCGTCCTTTTTGGCTAGTGCAATATTTTTTAATTCCTAACTCTAATCATGAGTTCATCATGAAATGTAATAAATATATATGTCTATTCGGATTTTTTTTGGAGAGTTACGACTTCTCATTTTTAAATTTATTTAGTGAATAATTGTATTATTCTTCAATTGACTAATAATGTAAATATTTTTTAGATTTTTCAAAATTAAGATAAAAAGAGAAATTTCATAATTAAGATAGTTAAAGGGATGGTTTTATTTTTTTAAGCTATTTTAAAAGATATTTCATTAGACTACTCTATTTTAATAAATTTTCATTCTTTTGGAATAAAATGAAAAAATTGAGTGATGAGTATTTAAGCATTTAAATTTACAATAAAGAATAGGAATAAGTGGAGTAGTAAGTTTGAAATATTTATTTTTCTACAATAAATAATAGAAATTAATGAAGGAAGTAGTAATTGACACTTTTTTTAATAGTAATTTAAATAGAAATATTGTGAAAATTACAACAACAAAAAATTGATACAAAAGATAAATAGAATTTTTGGCCAAAGAGGGGTGTCAAATTACCTTTTTAATATCTAATTTTTATTATATATAGATAGATACAATTTTTCATTCTTTATTGAGAAGTGAAATGTTGGAGTGATAACCATTTAGGCCTTTAAATTTACAACAAAGAATAGGAATACATGGAATAATAAATTTAGAGACATTTAAGTTTTTACAATAAATAATAGAAATGTATGGGGAGAGTAGTAATTAAGAATTTTTTTAAATAATAATAATAGATTAAAATATAATGAAATTTATAAAAAATAAATAGGATCTTTGGCAAAGAGAGGTGGGGAGGTGGGGAGGTGGGGGGTGAGGAAATAGGAAAAATGATAAGTTATTAATAGTGATAACTTAGAAATTAATTCTTATATTTTTTTGAATTCTTCTTTATTTAGATTCTTACATTAGAAATGACATGTAGATGAGACCGAAAAAAGATTTTATGCATAGATGCTTTGAGATCGAAAGATGATTAGTGTCAATGAGGATGACTTAGCCTATTCATGAATGTTCATCACTATAGAGCAGCACAATCACACATATGTGACATTGATTTCCAATCCCCGCACCCTTAGATTGCTTGTTAACTATTGATTATATTCTGATTTTAGGTTAATTGCGATAATTGATAACCAAAGCTTTATATTAAGTTGGTGGTATCATCCACCCAACTGTTCTAACTATTACAAATGAGATAGTTTAAAGTTCAAATTTCTCGATTAGGAATTCTCTATGATATACCATTCCCTGTGGGATTCGATCATGACTCTTCGGTGGATTTTCTACTGACGATGATCGCTCACTCTTTTAATTGGTTTTGGAGGGTGATTTGAGTGTTGTAAAAAATGGCGCCACTGTCAGGGAATGATGGTTGATAATTCTAATCGAGAAATTAGATTTTAATTTGGTTTACTTGTAGTTGATTTTTTGTTTGGTGTTGTTGTTTGTTGATTTACAGGTTAACAAAATGAGTGACCATGGGAGTGACAATGACAGTCACTATGGTCAAAATGACAACATGGATGATCGTCCACGCCCAAAAGAACTAGTTGGGCTAGAAGGAAGTCGGATGGAAGATATGCTTGTAAGGATCTACAACAAGGTTGAAGGGTCCGATAAGGTGTTGAAAGATTTGAAAAATGACTTCTCCACGTTATCTCAGACGGTAACTTCACACTCAGTTTCTATCAAGCAGCTGGAGACCCAAATGTGTCAAATTGTCATTCATCTAAATCCAAGGCAAAAGGGAACTTTGCCTAGTGACACCATCTCGAACCCCAAAAATGATTGTTGAGTTTGAGCAATATGTTGTGTCACAATGTTAAATAAGGCACTTCTTGGGAGGCAACCCAAGTCTTTATTGTTTTTTTTACTGCTTTCAAATAACGTGCATTGTGAGTACAGGTTGAGAAGAGGTTAGAAGATTGAAAAGGGAAGAATAAGTGATGCAAGAACCAAACAACGATCCGTCGAAGGCATTATGCGTACTAATTATTGTCCACCTTTTGAGCTTGAAAAGAGGGAGAAGTGCACTGTCAAGATACACGATCAGAACTCCAAAGTGCGATTCATCGAACTGCATTAAGCGGACTCCGTTTGGCCGATCAAATCAGCTTTCAGGTTTGGTGTTTGTTCAGGCATGTTTGGTGAGCTTAAGCTCAAATTGGCAATTCGCCGAACATGTTCGGCGTCGTTAGTCGTGTTTGCCGAACGGGCCTGATATAAAAAAACCAAGTGTATTTTCAAATTCAAAAATCAATATTTTGAAATCTGAGAGATATTTTTATTCCTTTCTCTTGCATCGTGCATTTTGAGTGTTTGTGAGCCTCGTGTGACTATCTTGAAGGTTCTAAGAGTGTATTTGCTTGGAGTTCGTGTCAACCCAACCCTAAAATGCTCAGTTTCTTGATTATTTTCGGCTTAAAGATTGGTGTTTTGACTTTTTGTTGTTGTTTTTGAGTTTAGAAGACATATAGTGTATGGGCTTAAGCCCTTTAACTGAGATTAAGTACATGATATCGATGGGTAGCATCATATTGTTGAAATTGAACTGTGTGCCCATGAGACTTTAATTTTCAATGCCTGTAAAAATGATGAATAGTGATTGTGTTAGTTAAATTTTTGAATTGAATTGCTTGATTTGTTGGTTCTGTGCCTAATTTGATGTGAGTGAAGTCTGAGTAGCTCAGTGTTGACCCAATTGCATGATTTTGTCTAATGATAGATAGGGTGACTACTTTCTTAAGGGTAAATCGTCAACTAATGCAATGCTTAGTGATAAATGGGGGAAATATGATTACCCATGGGTGGAAAAGCATCTAGATAAATTGTAATATTGGGGAAAAACTAGTATTTTTTGTGTATGTTGGTTTTTCTGTGAAAATTTGGCACTGAGCTGAAACTTCTTGTTCGCTGAGCTTGTCTTAGTTCACCAAGGAAGTTAGGCGAATTGCCAAGTAAGACCCAGCTCGCCTTCTTTAGCATGCACATGGCCTTGGGTACTGTTCCATTCGGCGGCCTTGTCTTAGTTTGTCGAACCCACTTGGCGAATCACCGAGTAGGAGGGGACATCACCTTTGATGCATGTTACTTTCCCTTTTGCACTGTCACTTTTAGCGTACTTGTCTTTGCCCGCCAAAACCAACTCGGCGAATCACTTAGTTGGCATTGACTTCGCTCTGTATGCCTGAACCCTGAGTAATTTGACATTGTCCAATTTGGCAAGCTTATCGGAGTTCGCCAATCCTATTTGGCAACTGTCTTCCCTATAGGCGAGCCTCAGAAGGGTTTTTTAAATGTGTTTCAATTCTTGTTCAAATTCAACTAAGCTTCACACATCCATTGTTTGAATGTGTGTTTTGTAGGTAATGGCAAGAACCAAAGATAAACATATGGCTTCTTCCGATACGGAGTTGAATAAAGAGCTCTCTCCTCCGCTTCTTCTACTAAAAAGACATCGAGGCATAACCATAAATGACACTTCAGAGGCTTCCTGGTGTCAACAAACTACCCCTCCACAATCATCAACCCAAGAAAGGGCATAGCCCAAATTGAGGGTAGTTAGAAAGAGGAAGAAGATCTTATCTAAGTTGGTGCAACATTCATCTACACAAGCACTAGCTTCCAGAGTCGTGTTGATTAAAGTTCCAAGAGCCCTAAATAGGCTCAAAGTTGCAGGTGAATGGACAATACTTGAGGAGAGACTGCTCTCCATAAATGGAGTTATGGATAAATACCCAGCCATCAGGTACACGATACAATTCCACAAGTTCGAGGGATTCACCAAACCTAGGAATCCTTACATTCCTTCCTGGGTGAGGGAGTTTTATACAACTTATGCTCAAGCCCTTCCCAAGAAGCAAAAGGGTACAGTCTAGACATCACTCAAACAAGTGGAAGTAAGAGAAAAGAAGGTTAAGTGTGATGCTGAAGCCATTGATACCACACTGAATTAGATGCGCCATGATTTGGATTCCTTAAAGTCTAGAACCCTTGATCTCTGACTCTTCCCCCTCTTTGATGGCTGAAGGTGCCAGGATCGAGAATAAAGATTTGAATGTTTTGTTTAGATATTGGTTTGGATATATTATCCCGGAATGAATCCCTCTTTCACCATGACAAGGCGGTATTGGTAGGCACCATCATCGATCGAGAGCACATATATGTTGGTGACAATATAGCTGATGAGATGTTGATGAGGGCAAAACAGGAAAATATATCGCTCCCATTTCCATTTTTTATCACGTAATTATATGAGAGGGTATGAGTCCCTTTTTTGGGTTACAACAGATATGAGACTCACTCCGATCTCATCCAATGACATCAAAAGGATCGAGGCAGAATGTTTGTGAGATGATGTAGCTCGGAGGAAGCCGCCACCACTAGACTCCACACCAATGGTGGACCCTACTACTCTGGCACCTGAGACCAACACACCCGCTCTTTCTCTGGAGTAGGAAGAAATTTCCACACTTTTCTCTGTTGCTGGCTCTTTTATTCCTGAACATGTATAGCCTGTTGCCACTACTATAGTGAGGCCTCCTTTTTTCGTGTTTCTCATCTCCATTTGACCCATGTATTAATATGTCAAATGGGTAGCCTTGCCTGGTCAGCAGTTATGAGAGCTGCCCTGGTTGAGAAGGACTTGCCTAAAAGCATTGACCAGGCCATTTGAAAGGCCTTGGATTCTCTGACTGAGCAGATAGTCAAGTGTGAGGGGATGATAGAGAGCCACGCTTTGAGGCGGGACGATCTAACAATGAGGATTAAGGCTCGAGAGAAAGCAGAGGGTATTTCTAGTGCTTTAAACACCATAAGGGATACTTTGAGGGCTGAGGTTGCTACTTTGAGGGCGGAGGTGGCCCAGATACAGTCAATGGACATCTCCACACTTTGGGGGTGAGGTTCCCCTTCCAGATGTGCCCGAGATGCCTAGTGATGTTCCTTTTTGTACTATGCCTGATGAGTCAGGGATTTCGACTCATTCAGGGCTTAATATTTAAGGAATTAATGTCCTCAATGCTTATTTTATGCTCATAACTAATGTTAAAATGTTAATTTGCAGCAATGAAGGCAAAAGAGCAAAGCAAGGAAATTACAAGGCAAATAGGAGCGATAAAGCTGAAAAAGTTAAAGGAAAGCAAGGTTGGTACTCGCCAAAGCCACTCAGTGAGTCACCGAGTGGACCTTCAGTTTGCCTAAAGTTCCAGCAGGCAAACCCATAGACAATACCAACTTGGCAATAGGAGAAGTATTTCGGTGATTCACCGAAAGTGCTCGGCGAAGCTAATGTACCTCGCAAAAAGTTATAGAAAGGATATGGTGCAAGGCTATGTCAAGAAGGCAATGAAAGGGGAATTCAGCGCATCGCCAATCAGGTCAGCGAAGCCCGACTTACTTCGCCGAGTGACTCCGATGCTGAAATTTTGGGAACGTATAAATGCAATTTTCAAAAGAAGAAAAATGAGTTCCGAAAAATAGTCCATTTCCCACATTATCCAGTTCTGGCTTAAATCTTCAACATTCTAAGCATTGTTCTTATAATTTTTTAGTAGAGATTTAAGGTTTGTTTTATTTTTAGCTTCAATTTGAGCATTCGGAGACTTGTGGATTGTTGCCCAATCTGATAGAAAACATAGTCGGTAACAATTTCTTGTTCTTTATTATGTTTGGCTAAAACCCCCATTCTTAGGGGTGTGATTATGTAGTTGAATGTTTCAATTAGCTTATGGGTGTTAATATTTACTGATATTATTGTTGATTTGAAGTGTGTTCAATTAATAGTTTGTGTTTTAATTGATGAATTGTAGTTGCAAATACAATTCTAGTCTAATACTCTAAGATTGCTTAGAGTTAAAACTATTAGTTGATGATTGCAGTGATTGTGTTGTTGCGGATTTAGCTTGAGAAATAAATCTAGCTTGAAAAAGTAGATTGATTAAGGTATTGGGCTGCTAATTTGTGTTGTTTGTCGAGGTTCGAAAGAACTCGCTTGATTCGTGATAGTTGATTGAGAAATGACTATTGCACCTAAAGCCTAACCTACCCACTGAGGTTCAACGACTTTTAGTATGTAATAATCACCAATTTAGCGAAATTTGCATTCAATTTATCACACTCCCAAGAAACTCTCTCTACTTGTTTACTCCCGATTATTTGTGGTTGTTAATTGTTCACCCAAATCCCTCCATTTGACATTAATTGTCAACCCCCTTTCATTTACTTTATTGTTGTGAATATGTCTACATCTACAAACGATTAGAACACCATTCTACTTCATAATCGAATTCTTTATCGTATCACAACTTGTGGGATTGACCCCAACTCTTAGTTGGGTTTATACTTGTTAGCAACTGCCTACACTTAGAATTGTATGAAATGTAGTTGAGTGTTATAAAAAATGGAGCCGCTGTCGGAGAGTGGTGTTTAGAATTTTTTTTATTGAAGCTTAGTCATGAAATGATTTTGTTGTAGTTGAATCAACTTATTTGTGTTCTTTGTTGGCTGCTCTAAAACAAGTGAAGAGATGAGTGTTAATGGGAGAAATTCTAGCCAACTTGGAAACAACGATGACATCGCTAATTTGCACAATGTCAATGAAGATCAGTTGGGAAGTGCAGGTGTTATCCGATTGCCTTCGATTGTGGGCAATGCGGTGTTTCATGTGACCAGTAATATGTTGTAGCTGCTGCAAATGAAGGGTCTCTTTGGAGGTCTTGCTTATAAGGACCCTCATGACCACATACGAAACTCTGTGGATGTGTGTGGCCATTTTCTTTCAAGAACATCACTCAGGAGTCGGTTTGACTTTGTTTGTTTCCCTTTTCTCTAATGGGGGAGGCAACAAAGTGGTTGGCTGATTTACCAAGGGAATCAATTACTTCTTGGGAGGATCTCACATATGCATTTTATGTAAGGTTTTCCCTCCCTCAAAGATGGTGAAGTTGAGAGATAATTTTTAGAATTTTAAGCGAGTGGATGGTGAACCTATTCGCGAGACATGGTTGAGGTTCCAAAAGTTGTTGATCTAATGTCCAATGATGTGAGGCCAAAAATATATATTTTTAATCATTATTTTCCTCACATTTATTATTTGTATTTGTCCTTTTTGAGCCTGAATTTTATGGATTGTGCTAAATAGTGTATTTTATTTGTAGGAGTAAATTGGTGTAAAATTGAAGAAATTTGGAGCTAAAACGAATTAAAGATGAAAAGTTGAAGAAGGAAATCAGGCAGAAAACTTAATAGATTAAATTCAATATAATAATATATAATATATGAATTACAGAATACTGCAAATTGCAATTTGCAAATTGCGAATCTGCGAAGGTTAGTGTGCCACGTGGCAATTTTTGAAGGCAGTGGACAGCGCAGAGTTAAGGCGGTTACATAGTTCCACGTGCAAAACTAATTCTTATTGGTTTTGGTTTCCTAATTTGTTTTGGAATCAGCTATTTATTTAGGGTTTCTACCTCTATAAATTGTCCAAAGAAATAATTATTAGGGAAAAATCAATCATAGGGCATCAAGTATAACATTTTCAATACTTTTTAGGGTTTTTTGTTCTTCTTTTCTTAGACAATAGTAGCTAAAGGCTCTTGTTCTGGAGCTGTGGCTATGGGTAATTGTTGAACATCGATTGTATTTAATTAATGTTGGTTATCACTTTAAATTACTTTTGTATTCTTGTTTTAGTATTTCATGTTTTATCACCATAGAAATAAATCTCTTGTCTATTCTTAAACTCGGGAGACGCTATGGTAGATAGACCAAAGAATATAAAAGGCTTGAACTTCCATTAAATTGAGTTGATTTGTGTTTGAGAGTGACGCTCGGATGAACACCTAGCTTGGTTATAAAATAGGATGAAATATAAATGTTCGCCAATTAGGATTGCCTATTCCCACTCAACGATGTAGTTAGACAACTAATTGGACTAGGCAATTAGAGGTTGGGAGACCATGATCATAAAATCAACCATGTAAATCAGTAATTTGATAATCATAGTTAATTCATGCATGAGATGTTATACATGAAACCCTATACCTACTGCAACCTTGGAATTTTCCAAATCACTGTAAGTAAATTTATTATTTCATTCCTGAATTCTTTTTTTTATAAATAAAAATCAAACACTTTTTGCACTCTTAAATAAATAATTAGACTAGTATAATTTAGTAAATAGTTAATTGACAAGTCCTTTGGGTTCAATAATCCGGTTCTTTTAAGAGCTACTATATTACTTGCACGACCACGTACACTTGCGTGTGTAAATGGGAGCAATAAGTCCAACTCACAGGCTACCAAATAATGTGTTGTTACAATATTTCTACCGGAGCCTCGACTCAGTCCACAGGGGTGTGGCAGACCAGTTCATTTGAGGAGAAATCATGCAACAACAATTTGACATAGAATCTACCCTTCTTGATGAGATGACAAAAATAAATCGAGATTGGTACACTAGAGAAGATCAGGTGTCTCCATTGNCTTTTAAGAGCTACTATATTACTTGCGTGACCACGTACACTTGCGCGTGTAAATGGGAGCAATAAGTCCAACTCACGGGCTACCAAACAATGTGTTGTTACAATATTTCCACCGGAGCCTCGACTCAGTCCACAGGGGTGTGGCAGACCAGTTCATTTGAGGAGAAATCATGCAACAACAATTTGACATAGAATCTACCCTTCTTGATGAGATGACAAAAATAAATCGAGATTGGTACACTAGAGAAGATCAGGTGTCTCCATTGAATTTTGGGATGACAAAGGAACAATTGAAAAAGAACCAAGAGCAAGATGAAAACATGACCAAGATGATGACCCAAATGGACCTATTGACGAAATATATCATGAGAAGTGGTTCCAAAGCCGTGAATGCAGTCGGAGTTAGTGGAGTGAATCCAGATGAAGCACGCTTTGAGGACTTGTACAATGAAGAAGTACATTTCTTAGCAAATCAGATAGGTGGTTCATATCTGAACTACCCAAGGTCGGGCGGAAATCAAGGTTGGAACAGAGATTGCGATGACTGTTGGAAAGACCGAGATAGAAAATGGCGTGACCGTGGTATGAATTGAGAGAGCGGGATGGTGACAAAGAAAGATATGTACCTCTCAATAAGCGTCAAAAGACAAAATAGCCAAGGGTAAATCCTAAAAATTTATGCACCGAAGATATGCTTGCTCACATTCTCGACAAAGTTGAAGGATCGGACAAGGTGCTAAAGGAAATGAAAGATGACATCTCCTCTCTGAACCAAATAGTTTCTTCACATTCGATATCTTTTAAGCATTTGGAAAGACAAATGGGTCAAATTTCAACTCATTTGAATCCAAGACCAAAAGAAGGTTTACCGAGTAATACCATGGTTAACCCAAAGAATGAAGCTTGAAGGTGTGTCTTCGTAGTGCAACGACGTTAAATAAGTCACTTTTTGGGAGGCAACCCAAGTTTTAGGTTTAGTTTTTGTTGTTTGAATAACGGTTGTTAAATGTGCAGGTTGAAAAGTTGAAATTTGGGAGAAATAGGCAATTGGGTGAGCTCAAGTACCACTTGGTGAATCACCGAGAGGGTCAGCGTACCCGATATAGATCACTTTTTTTACCAACCAAAAGGTTGGAGTTATGGTAACTTCGGCGAGCAAAATTACCATTCGGCGCATCCCCAATAGGTCGGTGACATAAGTTGGTACCACCGACTTGGGCACGAACTGAAGGGTAAAAAAGGATGCTAACCGTTTTAAATTCAAAACTCTCTTTTATTATGCATTTTTCAACTCTTGCACATTTACACTTCCAATTTAGATCATATTTTGCTTGATATTTTCTCGTGGGTGTCATTCATTGGTGGGAATTTGCGTTTGCTTTCATATTTGCTCATTTGATTTTTGTGTTTGTTTGATGTTGAGGTTGGTGTTCCAAACTTGATTTCATTTTTAGCCATTTCGTATGCATGCTCGTATAATTGCTAAATATATTGGATGAACTTGTGAAATTGGTTAATTTTGAATTGTGGGCTATTGTTTATCGTGTTAAATTTCTTGTTTAGCCTTTCATATTTGAATTATGCGTTTAGATTGCTTGAAATTACATGTGTGTGGTTGTAGTATGTTGGATCTGATGTGGGTGAAGTTTAAGTAACCCGAATTATATCAATCAACTAAATTTGCCTAATGATAGAGCGAGTGACATCATTCTTAAGGGCAAAAGACGTTGATTGGTTGATTTTAGATAAAAATGGGGGGAAGTCTGAGTACCTGAGGGTTGGTAGTGATATGGGCTAGTTGTTAATTGCATCTAATAGGGCTTTAAATTTGTTCTCATAGGCAGTGCGTTGAATATTTGAAGTGGGGTTAGAAATTTGGCACGAGAGGCAGTTCGGCAAGCTTAGTCGAGCTCGCCGACTGACTTAGCGGTTCGCCGAATATCTTTGTGATCGCCTTTTTTACCCTTAAAGTTAGATGTTAGCTTTTGTAACATTCGGTGATATGCTTACCCTCGTCGAGTTTACTCGGTGACTCACCGAATAGCCTTTTAATCGCCCTTTGTCAGCCCAATTTTATGAAATTCATTCTGTTAGATTTGGCGAGCTACCCTTGGCTCGCCGATCAAGTTCGGCAACTCGCCGATTGAACCTGGACCTTGCTGACTTGTGCTGAAATTCAGTTCATTTTAGTACTGTAACTTTCTACGACCCCTTCAAGGCTTGCCGACTGAGTTCGGTGACTTGCTAGTCGGCGAGTTTTTCTGCAATTTTTTTTTTAAAAAAGTTGATATTTCACTGACCTGTTTCTGATACATTTGTTCGATATGTGGTGTCTCGTAGATATGGCCAGAACTAAAGTACCCGAAAAGAACCAACCACCTAGAAAGAGAGTAAGGGGAGTGGTTATTTCTGAGAAAATTGCCCCTCAAAGATTGACGAGGCCTAGACTTTCTCCAACAGGGGGAAGGACACAACTAAAAGAAAGAGATCTACAAAGCCGAGCTCAAGTAGTTCCAGCTCCGACAGCATAGTCATAGACTTCACCCATCTCACCACTTCAAATTTTGATCGTGAAATAATTCGGGGTCTAGATCACCGACATATGAGTCAGAGTCGGAAGATGACCAAACTCTACAGCGGAGATGAGCTAAGTTATGCTCTAAAGCGCTACAAGATTCGGCAAGACTTTCGATCACTCCTCCACCTCCAGCACAGACTGCTGAGCAGGCACCACCAGTGCCCCCGGTAGAGACACCTCCACCTCGGTCGATGAATACATTGAAGGTTGTCGGGTTGCGTACAATTTGGAAGAGAATACGTTGTCCACTGATGGGGTAGTGGACAGATATCTAGATATGTGGAAAATTATTTGATTTCACAAATTCGAACAATTCACACAACCCTGAGGCTCATACATACCTTCTTAGGTCCGAGAGTTCTACACAGAGTACGGGAAGCTGGTCCCGAAGGAGAAAAAGAAGGCCAGTTCATTTGCACCAGTTGATCATGTGGTGGTGAAAGGTAAAAAGGTTAAGTGCAGCAGTTCGGATATCAATGAGGCATTGGGGTGCACGGTCAATGTGATACACCTCTTCGTAGACAAGATCTAAAAGAAGACCCTAGACCACCTCAAGGGGTGGTTGGCTCCTTTGATTTTTGATAATGCACCATCGTGGATCGATCCAGGGGTCCAGATTGAGAAGAAGTACTTGAATGTAGCTGCGCGGTACTGGTTTGGATTCATCAGCAACACACTAATGCTTTCCATGAATGAGTCCATACTCCGACATCCGAAGGTAGCTTTGCTGGGTTCCATAATTGACCGGGATAGACTAAATCTCGGGTTGATTATTGAGTAGGAGATGGCTATGAGGATCAAGAAGAGCTAGACATTGCTTCATTTCCCGATGCTGATTATAGAGTTGTGACAGCGTGCTCGAGTGCCCTTTGTGGAAACACGGATGTGGAAGTTACTCCTAATTTCTCTACTGACTTCTGGAGGATTGAGGCAGAGTACACCAGGGACGAGGCTGAGCAGAGGAGAGCAGCACCGGTGGACACATCCCCGGTTGTCGATGTAGATATGCTAAAGGTAGATACAGCTCATCCCACTCAAGTCGGTGAGCCTTCAGGTACTCCTAGTACTACTACTACTACTACTCCTTCTTCTTCTGCTACTACTACTACTATTATTGTTGCTGCTGCCTCCCGACCCATGTTAACACAGGCAATGCTCTATAAGATGGGTCATCTAGCATAATCTATTGATCTACATGCTTCCCGAGTTGAGGCATCTGTCCCAAAACAGATTGCGCATGATATATTTGTTGCCCTTACCCCTATTCGAGCCGAGTTGTGAGAGAACCAGGAGTTGATTATCGCACATGGTCTGGCCTTGGATGCCCTCACTGTGCGGGTGGAGGTATGTGAGTAGGGGGCTCACCAGTCCAATGAGGCTACAGCCTTAAAAGTTGATGTTGTTGGATAGAGGCGTGACATGGATGAGCTTAAATCCAATGATTTCTCTATGTTGTTAGGCACTATGGACCTTTCTAAGATACCAGTTATTTCTGATATCTCTCTTACCACTTTGACCGAAGATGATGCTGTAGCTGATGATGGTGCTGAGTCGGGCGCTCCTAAAACTGATAAGGAAGAGTCTGGGACCCGTGATGCAACTATTTATGATGATCTTAAGGATCTGGAGGTTGCAATGGTGCCGACGGCTATGAAGGTGTCTCTTCAGGACACCTTGATGATTAGGTCCAGTGAAGCAGAGGTTGTTGGTGGAGATGAGTTGGGCACTGAAGCCCAGACTGAGAGAGCCCCAGATGTGCAGAGTTCACCTCAGGTTTAGCCTGACATGGGGATCTTGACTCTTTCATTATTTTACTTTTTAGATAGTTACTTTATTTTGCATTGAGGACAATGTTTGGTTTTGTTTGGCGGGTTGAGGTATCTTCATACCTATCCCCTTAGGCTGTATTTATCTCGTTTTGTATCTCTCATGTTTTGGATGTTTATTATTGTGACTATTGGTCTTTAATGTGATTGTTGGTTTTGATCTTAATCAATTCACCTCCTGATTTTGGTATTTGTGAATGTGTGGTTGTTCTCTCGCATATTTGAGTATCGGTTGCGATCAATATCGATGACTTGAATAGTGCTCTTAATTGAATGATATGTTTGTGCAATTCCAATGAGGCAAATTTAAGTTCATAAGTCATGTCTGAACTTTTAGCATCTCAATGTAACTAGCCAATTATTGAATTGAGTCTTGTGATGATCGTTGCACACGAGCTCAACTTATAGAGTCTTGATCGATGATTGTGTTGAATGCCTTGTGTGGTGAGATTTCATTGAAATATGTGCTTGGTGATAACTAGAATTTGCCCCATTGGTCCAATTGACTAATATAGGCGAATGAAATAAAATTATCTTNTAGCATCTCATTGTAACTAGCCAATTGTTGAATTGAGTCTTGTGATGATCGTTGCACACGAGCTCAACTTATATAGTCTTGAGCGATGATTGTGTTGAATGTCTTGTGTGGTGAGATTTCATTGAAATATGTGCTTGGTGATAACTAGAATTTGCCCCATTGGTCCAATTGACTAATATAGGCGAATGAAATAAAATTATCTTAGGCACCAATTTTGGAAGAGTGAACCAAATTGTTATTATACCTCTTTGTGACCACCTGTGAGAGTGTGAACCTAGCTTTACACCATTTGATTTTAACCTTTTCTTTGGATGAAACATGAACAAACTTGGCCTATTTCATTCCCACCTAAGACCTTCATGAAGCATTGGTTTGTTTGAATAGTCAACTTAGGCCAAAAGCCTAAGTTAGGGGTGTGGTGTAAATTGAAGAGAGAAAAGGAGAAATAACTTTGTGAAAATTCACCCTTGAAGGATTGTATTGAATAAGATGGAACCCTACCATATAAAAAAAAGAGAAGAGAAAAGCAAAAGAAGAAAAGGATTGAAAAAGAATGTTGCAATGCAATTCGTGCATGAATAAAAGAAAAGGGGCATCTAATGAGTGTTATCAAGAATGTTTGTTCTTGAAAGTACTTAGGGTGGATTGTGAAAATCAAAAAAGTGGAAGAAAAGGAGAAGAAGTGAAATGCAAGCCATGCTACATAAAGGTAGAAGTCACTAAGCCAAAATGGTCATAAATTTACCCTCAGCCCCGTTACAAGCCTTGAAAGACCTTAGTGATCTTGATTGAGTTGAATGTCATATTGATTGGAAAATATGGGCAAGCCTATGGGCAGAATCATGCATGTGTTTATCTTTGAGAGTGTAAGAGTTGATTTTGATTCCTTAATTCTCAAATTTTGATGAGCCTTGTGCGGGCATGGAATCATTCTTGGTGTGAGGGCATTCGAATAATTTTATTGAGCTTGAATTTACATTTGAAGTAAGCATTGTAAGCTTGACTTTTGTTTGATGATGACTAGTCATAGTTTGAATCTTGTAGTGCACAATTGAACATTGCTTGGGTAGATTAAACCTCATGTGCATTCATGTTGAGTCTCAAGAAGCACTATTTGTAAACATCCGTCTTGAACTGATTGATCTTATGTTTTACTTGAGGATAAGCAAAATTTTAAGTGTAAGGACTTATTCCCATCGTTATAGAAAAGCCGGCGGGGAAAATTTTTGGGACAGAAAACTTTATAGTAGTAACTTGAAACTTCCTAGCCTAGTCCAGATTTAGATGAAATCGGAGTCAGTGAGGTGTAGGGAAATATTGTAACAAACAAGAGGTTTAATATGGAATATGATTACATGAGTAGATAGCTAAGACATTAAGGAACCCGTACGAATTTACGGAATTGTATTCGAGCGAGTAGAACTCCCGAAACCGATCTCAACGTGAACGGGTACTTTCTGAGTGTCATGGGATGAAGGTGTGTTGTGAAATGGGGGTTCAGAACTCTTAATCCGACTCACTAGTTCCGTGCAAGCCGATGTGACGGGATTATTCCCACCAGGGCGGGGCCGCTGTGGCGGAATAGGGCCGCCATAGCGGGCCAGTCCCAAATTAAGTCAAAAATAAACCCCAAAACGTTATTATTCTACAACATTCAATCTTGAGAGATAAGGAATGACCCAGGGATATTTCTTGAAGGTTTTCCACCTCTTCTAGCACTAAAGGTAAGATTTTTACTCCCTAAATCCATGTTTCGATCCATAGAACCTAGTTTCTTCGGTAATTATCGATAGGGAGTGTTTGACTCAGAATTATGGTGGAAAAAGGCCCTAATCTGGGTATGGGGATCAAGGGTTTGACCTAGGGTTGATATTATTGATTATGATCCGGGTAATTAGGTATTGTTTATTGATCCTAACGTTATATTGATTGTTTGTAGACCAACAACAAGCGGAAAGAATCTGGAAAGGGAAGAATCAATTTTCTTAGGGGATTCAAGCTTTGTTCAAGGTAGGTGATGGTTGTGATTTCATATTGGTGTGATGTATGTTAGTAATTACTTCGTTTTAATGAATGTATGTGTAATACCCCGTAACTTAAAATACATTTGTGACTCGTAAACACCAATGCATAGATGTGATATCGGGGGAAGTATATCATTGAAAATGGTTAAGAGTACCCTTTAACCCTTATATTTAGTCATTTGAAGGGTTAAACAAAAGTTTTAGGCCAAAGAGATCATTAAAGAAAAGATTCAAGTTTTAAGGTTCATTGTGGAGGAATACTACAAATGATCTCATTTCTCAACTGACTTTAAACGAGCATATCTCCTAAGATATAACGATTTAGTGGTCCTACAACCTATCCAATTAAAGGTATTTGAGTCTAGTTTCCAGCAAAACAAACCTCTCATTAAAACTATAACGGAGTAAAAAGTTATGTTCATTCTACAACAGACGTGCGCACTACCCAATCACTGCGGGACATGTGGCAGTTTAGAGAAAGTCGGTCAAACTTGTTGTTTTTATATTAGAAGTTTGGGATATACTTACTCATATACTCAAGAATGTGTAAGGACTGGTTCCAAGTTATTTCTTCAAGTTTTTCTCATCTTCAATCCTCCAAAGCTTAAGGTAAGTTGGTTTCTTCAATAATCGAAGTGTCTTCCTCTCCAGAGACCTATAGATATACTTAGCTAAATGTTTTCTTGAAGGAAAAAGTATTGTTCTGGGAGAATAGAAAAGGACATGGGATGCTTTTATTGGATATATAGGTATGACTCCTCTTCTATCTTCATAAATAGTATTACAAGGATGCTTTAAGTATAATTTGCGGTTAGGACTCACGGGACTGTGATAGGAAGCCGCGAGTCGATGTTTTACCCATTGTAGTTGATGTTTTGGTGAAGAGGGAGTTTGTAGAAGGCTGTGTTGGCAATTGTTTTGACCAAATAAGAGGTCAATGGTATTGTATTGGGTAAGTAAACGGAAGGCTGGGTATAGAGAATGCGACTCTTATAGTTCTTGAAAGTTTGTCACTTACCTAGTGTTTGATGAAATGCCTAAATCGCTAAGAATATGTTGTAGCTGGTTATATGAGATCCTATTATTTTAATTTATGGCATTAGTTCTCCACCAACTTAAACTATGAGATTATAAAGGAATTTGACATCGTTAACAAAGAACCCGTGGGATGGTGATCGGAGGCCATGAGTTTTACTTTTTATGTTAAGTGTGGATGAATAAGGGGGCTGGTTCTTTATGGTTAAAGGATTGAGGAGTAATACTGAACATGTAAATAAGTCATAAGCCTACTTGGAAACTAGAGAAAGAGAAGGGTGTGGTGATACACCATTCATCTACTGTAATTGTTGAGATTGTCGCTTGCGAACTGTTATTGTGTTTTTCGCCTTATTGTGACTCTTGATTAGTTTCTTATATTATCCTTTTATGGTTTTATGTTATAGATAAAGTTGTCAGCAAAGGAGTTTGACGACGTAAGATAGTAAGTCCCGAACTAAGGTATGTAAAGCTAAATCCTCTTTTGCCCTTAAGGCACGACCTAAACTCTCATGTTCTTCCGATAAATGTCACTAGAGATTCTATGATACTTGAAAGAAAGTTATCCTATTTTATAAACCCTATCATGTTGAGTCCTAAACCTATAGAGTTACAGTACTCTTCAAGGGAGCAATATGTTTCACACAACTATATTTGTCTACAGTTGAAACTCTTAGAAGTTAGCGGTGTACAGGTTGCATAAATTTAAAGAAAGTGGTCGGCAACAAACTGTTCGTAAGTGTATAGGTCACAACATATATGATTATCAAGCTAAAGAAAGTAATCACAAATAGTATCACAAGTTATGTGATTAATGAATTAATTATTATAAATAATTGCATGCAGTTGAGATTATAGACTACTCTGCAGCGTCGGGTGGGTATTTTTAGGGCTACTACGTGCGATGCTACTCTGTGAATAAAATTCAAATATAATCAGATGGAATTTCCCGTCGTGGATTCACCTAACTGATACTAGCCTGCGAGCAAATCATACAGGAGCCTTGGGGGCGTACCTTGATAGACCTTGTTACCAAACTATGAGATTTCATGCGTGGTCGTGACAGTGGGCTACAGATGTCATATAGGGTTCACTAATCGCCGTCAGTAGGCCATCATGCGATTACATGACAGTTAGTTTTACAAAGATCAAATAAGCGATATAATGAAGTAAAGATATCACTTAGGCAAATTATAGGGATTCTATATATAAATGACTAAGCCACGAAATGTTAGATTTGAGGTTGGTCACAATTCCAGTTATGGATTATGTCTCCTGCATACACATGCTCAGATTTGCCTATCTTGATATTTGATGCATTTTGCCATTCTTACATGTCTACTTGTTATTAGTTTGATTTATATACCAGTACATGTTTTATATGTGCTGATGTCCCTATTATTGTGGCGCTTCATTTGTATCACTACAGGCTCAAGTACTCAGGATAAAAAGCATTTTAAGTAGACTAGAGATTTCTAGTTTAGCAGTTGGTAAGCTCCACCTCTACCTGGACTATCAGATGTTTAGAGCTTATATTTTGCTACGTGTGTACATAAATCAGAATGGGTATGTCGGGGACCTATCCCGACTAGTTATTAGATTCTCAGTTGCATACTCTTTAGAGGCTTCTTAGACTTAGTTTTGTTTCCCTTGTGAAGTAGCCCAACAGGCCCTTTTGTTATCTATATTTTAGTATGTGTCTTCATATAGGTTCTGCTGCTTATAAATCTACAGCTTGGCATGAGATTAGTAAAGATAACTAGCAGGTGGTTGTGTATATCCTTGATGTATGCCTCTTTCTAGTTAGGGGTATGACAAACTTAGTATCAGAGAACAAGGTTCAAGTGTCCCACGGAGTCTATGAAGCCGTGTCTAGTAGGACCTTTCTTATTAATGTGTTGCGCGCCATATTTATAATTTAGGGACTACATGGGCATTTAGGAATTTGACCTTCTTTCATAATCTAGATCGTGTGATACAGCTAAGTCATAAAAAGTTAATTCTGACTCAAACTCTTTTTTTCATTTATGATTCAGATCATGTCTAGTACAGACAAAGATAAAGAAGTCCCGATATCCATTGCTTGTACTACTCAGGAGGCAACCATTTTAAAGCAGTCCCAACTAGTAGGTGATCAGACTAGCAGTCAACAGAGCTTGCCATGTCGTATGCTTCCAGGTCCTCAGATTCCCATGATAGAAGGAGCTACAGGAATTCCTACATCTCCAGTAGTACCAATGGTAGTTCATGTAGCGCTTCTACTGCCACCAGGTGCCTCAGAGCAAGACTTAGATAAGTAATACAATTGCTCACTCAGTTGGTAGCTGCTCAAGTCCAAAGACAAAATGCAGTTGCACCTAGTACGGTTTGGGAAGAGGCAGTTGGATCCAAAGTACGTGATTTCCTCCATATGAATCCCCAGTGTTCACAGGATCTAGGGTGACAGAGGACCCACAACGATTTATAGATGAGATCAACAAAATTCTTAGGGTCATGCATATCTTTGAGACTGAGGCAGTTGAATTAGCCTCCTATCAGCTCAAATATGTCGCCATTGCTTGGTACGAGATGTGGGTGGACTCTAGGAGACAAAATGCTCCTCCAGCAGTTTGGAAGGAGTTCTCTAGGGCCTTTATGGAGCACTTTTTTCCACTAGAGCTTAGGGAAGCGAGGGTTGATAAATTTTAAACTTTCGATAGAATAACCTTAGCGTCAGGGAGTATAGCATGCGATTCACTCAGTTGGTTAGATTTGCTCCTAAGATGGTTAGCACCCAAAATGCAAGGATGCATTGCTTCATTGGTCAACTTGGGGATCATTTGATTGGTTCTTGCACCGTTGCTGCATTAATCGAGATATGGATATTGCAAGACTTATGGCACACGCTCAGCAAACAGAAGACCGTATATAAAATTGTAGGGCTGAGAGAGAAAGAGAACAAAATAAGACGGCTAGAAGTGCTGGAATATTTCAGAGAGATGCTAGAGCTTACTCCAGTAGAGGTCCGCCTAGACAGGCTCAATCACTAGATCGCTCTATTGCTAGTGCCCCAGCTTAGTCTTCGAGACCCAAGCAGGAGCAGACTGAGACCTCGAGGGAACCTAATCCCCACTAATAGAGAGGTTCTAGTCGAGGACTACTACCTCGACCTACTTGCAGGCACTGTGGCCGATCTCACTTAGGAGAGTGTCGATCTGGATCTACCACTTTTTATGGGTGTGCAGTTGAGGGTCACAAGATACGTGATTGTCCCAAGTTTCGAGTTGAGGGCAGAGATGATAGGCCACAATATACTGGTTCTGCAGGAGCATCCTTATCATCAGTGCCTTTTCATCATGTGGCCTTCAACCACCAGTAGGGAGAGGTACAGGCAGGGGTAGAGGATCTGGTTTTGGAGTTGGCCCAAATCGGATATATGCACTAGCAGGTCATCAGGATTCAGAGGCATCCCCAGATATGGTTACAAGTACCTTATCTATTTTCTCTTATGATGTATATTCATTGATATACCCAGGGGATACTCTATCATATGTTAGTCCATTTGTTGCTAAGAAATTTGGAGTAGATCCAGAGTTATTACATGAGCCATTTCCAGTATCGAATTCGGTATGAGAATCTATTATTGCTAGAAGGGTCTATTACGGGTGCCTAGTAACAATATATGTTTGTAACACATTGGAAAATTTGATAGAGCTAGAAATGGTTGATTTTGATGTCATTATGGGCATGGATTGGTTGTTGTCTTGTTATGCAACGGTTGATTGCCGAGCCAAAGTTGCTCGATTCCATTTCCCGAGTGAGCCAGTCCTAGAGTGGAATGGTAATGCTATGATGCCTAGAGGAAGGTTTATTTCCTATCTTAAGGAACAAAAGTTTATAGACAAAGGGTTTTTATATCACATTGTCCATGTAAGAGCCCTTCAAGCTGAAAAATAGATGGTGACTCTTCAATCTGTGCTCGTTGTGAATGAATATCCAGATGTGTTTCCTGACGAACTTCATGTACTACCTCCAATTAGAGAGATTGATTTTGGTATTGACGTAGATCCCAATACCCAGCCTATATCCATTCTGCCTTATAGAATGACGCCAGCAGAATTGAAAGAGCTAAAGGAGCAGCTGAAAGATTTGCTTGACAAAGGTATCATTCGCCCTAGCATATCGCCTTGGGGTGCTCCAGTACTATTTGTACGCAAGAAGGATGGCACGATACGGATGTGTATAGATTACAGACAGCTTAATAAAGTGACGATAAAGAACAAATACCACATTCCAAGGATAGATGATTTATTTGATCAATTGCAATGAGCTAAATGCTTTACAAAGATTGACTTGAGATCTGAATATTATCAGTTGAATATTCGAGAAGTAGATATTCCCAAAACAGCCTTCCGAATGAGATATGGACATTTTGAGTTCCTTGTCATGTCATTTGGACTAACAAATGCTCCAGCATCCTTTATGGATATGATGAATAGGGTTTTCAAACCCTTTCTTGATATGTATGTGATTGTATTTATAGATGACATCTTGATATATTCACGTGATGCCAGAGAACATGCAAATCACCTGAAAGCTGTCCTACAAAAACTCAGAGATCACCAACTATATGCTAAGTTCTCTAAATGTGAATTCTGGATGAACTCTGTGGCTTTTCATGGCCATGTGGTCTCTGGTGAAGGCATTAGAGTAGACTTCCAAAATATTGAGGTTGTAAAGAGTTGGCCTCGACCTACTATTCCAACGGAGGTGTGTAGTTTCTTGGGACTTGTTGGATATTACCGCAGGGCTTATCCTCTATTTCTGCACCATTGACCAAGTTGACGCAGAAGGCAGTGAAGTTCCATTGGTCCGATGCGTGTGAGAAAAGCTTCCAAAAGCTGAAAGATAGATTGACTAAGGTGCCAGTATTGTCCTTACCATAGGGTACATAAAGGTATGTAGTTTATTGTGATGCTTCAAGCATTTGCCTAGGGTGTGTCTTAAAGTAGCAAGGGAAGGTGATAGCACACGCTTTTCGACAATTGAAGAAACGCGAACAAAACTACCCCACTCATGATTGGGAGCTTGTTGCAGTAATGTTTGCGCTTAAGATTTGGTGACATTATTTGTATGGGGTACATTGTAACATCTCGCAACTTGAAATAGCTATAAAGAAGCTAAGAACTTGAAATAATCATTTTTTTGAAAGTAAAAGGAAATCTGGAAATTTTTAAGTAATGTAAAGTTGAGATTTTGGTCAACTTCAATCGATCATTACTCCTAGCTCAGGATGAGTTAGGTGTAGTTCCAGATATGGTTGGAAAGCTCTTGGATTTATATTTCCAACGCAGTTGAGTTTGCACGATTCCAAGTTCATATGAGTGAAGTATGTTCATTGGAAGTTGGCCTGTTGGAATAAAGAAATGCCCAATCCGGAATTTAAAAAGGGGTAGTTTGGTCTTTTCCTTACCCAATTAATTAAATCCATTTTTAGTAAATTAAGTGGGTTCAAGACTGAGTTAGTTCAGTTTACGCTTTTGAGAAATAGAGTTAGGGCTTTTGGAGAAAGAACACGAGAGAAAGGAGAAGAGGAAAAGCAAGATTCGCCAAGAACGATCGATTTTGGTTGTGGATTCGCCAAGGAATTGATCCTACAAGGTATGTGAGTCTCTCATAGCGTTGGGTTCATTCACCCACGCGCCAAACATGTTAAGTTTCAACGCAATTCATCCTAAAAGAGTTTGAAAGTTAATGTTCTTGACATGAATTCTTGAATTTGAATGTTGTTCTTGAATTGGGTTGAATTGTGGAGTTTCCCAAATCTTTACGTTGTGTTTCAGAGTTACTTTGAGTTAGGTTATTGAGTACATACACTGGGTATCGGGATCTAAAACGAATTTGAGGAAGATAATCGAATTTAGGTGGGTTGAGGCTAAAAAACGAAGAAGGAAAAAGTCGAGTAAGGTTATGAAATAAGTCCATGTCGCGGACTTGTTCCAAGACGGTGATTTCGTAACTTTTCTCAAGTTTAGCTATTCAAAATCATTCCTAAACATGAATATATCTTTCCAAACACAAATCATAATCCTTGAATCCATAATTCAATTCAGGAATCAGTTAAGAGTCAATTCAAGCAAGAGTTAAGATCAAAGTCAAAAGTCAAGTAAGAGAAGTTCATTTCAAGTTTTCATAAGTCTTTTACAAACATTTTAACTTGTTTTAAGACTTAAGTTTGAAGTTAATCAAAGAGTAAAAGGTAAAGTTTGAAGTTTATTTCTTCAAAAGTATAGGGGGACTAAGTATTCCCAAAGAGATTTTAAATGTTTTTCACATTTAAATAATAACGAAAACTGAGATTTCCAAAGAGCCTTCGGCTAGTTTTCAGAAAAGAGTAATAGCTTTCTAAATGAAGCAAGCAGGGAAACAGAGATTTTCCAAGATAGCCTTTGAGATAAGTTTTTGAGCACTAATCTCAAATCACAGAAGATGAATGTTTTTAAACATAAAGAGCTAGTATATTTTTAGGAGTAGTATTGAGCACCGAAGAGTTCATACAACTATCAGCCCCCTTAAACCATGTAGCCATCATGGGTAGAAAAGGGTCATACTTTTTAGATGAACCATTTTCAAAATAGACTAGTGGATCCATTAGGTAGTTCAGGTCCTATACCTTTGTCCAGGTATAGGATGCGCTGGCAGCGTGAGGAAGATCGTTGTATCATCACTATAGCTCTTAAGTGATAGTTGTCGGTTAGAGAAACTCCCACATAAGTTATTGTATTTTTTATATACATCAGTTTATTGTATTTTAAATACATCTCAGAGTTAATTGTATCTTGCATACACACAGAGTTGATATCATGTTTTTAAACAACTTTTCTTTATATTGCACTTGCTTTTAAACTGCTTTATATTGAAATGAGTTCAGTCATGTTGAGTCGAGTTGAGCCAGGTAAGTTCTTCAGTTTCTTTCACATTCTTTCTAGCCTTTGTTATTTTAGCATTCCAACTAGCATACTAGTACATTCAATGTAGTGATGCCAGTTGTCCTACATCGTATTATGATGCAGACACAGGTAACTAGGATCGGCATCCCGACGCGTCGTTGATCCAGTGAGCAGTCCAGAGTCTGTTGGTGAGCCTCCTTGCTTTCTGAAGGATCCATTTCATTGCTTTCTAGTTTAGTTTATTAGGATGTTGTGGGGGTCTGTCCCAACATCCATCTCAGTTGTTATTAGAAGCTTCATAAACAGTCAAATGTTAGTTTTTAGTCTTTTCATCATTGTTTTTCCATGTTGAGACTTGAGTTTTCCTTAATGGCCAGTTGAATGTTCCTTTATAACATTCCAGTTTATTATATGAACTTATATTTGTTTAGTCTAAGTCTTCCACTGAGTCAAGTAAGCCAGGCCAAGGGTTCGCTTGGGGCCAGCAATGGTCTTTGGGTGCCGGCCACGTCCATTGTGTATGCTCGGGGCGTGACATACATGTTGATATATTTATAGATCATAAGAGTCTCCAATATCTTTTCAAGCAAAAAGATTTGAATATCAGGCATAGAAGGTGGCTAGAGTTGTTGAAGGACTATGATGTGAACATTCTCTACCACCCAAGTAAAGCTAACGTGATAACAGATGCTCTTAGTCGACTATATATGGGAAGTCTAGTACATTTACCATCTATACAATATGTAGTATGAGATGTTCACAAATTAGCCAGCCTAGGAGTCCGACTTCTAAAAGCCAAAGATGGAGGCGTAGTCGTACAGAACACTACCAAATCATCATTAGTGGCATTGGTGAAAGAAAAATAGTATGACGACCCAATATTTCTACAGTATTGAGAAGGGATTCGTGAGCACCGAATTAGTGCATTCGATTTATCAAAAGATGGCACCTTGAGATGCCAAGGCAGACTATGTGTTCCAAATATAGATGGGTTAGGGCAAAAAATCATGGATAAAGCACATTGTTCCCGATACTCAATTCATCTGGGCACCACAAAGATGTATCATGACCTTAAAGAGGTCTATTGGTGGAATGACATGAAAAGGAATATTTCTAAATATGTGGCACAATGCTCCAATTGCCAACAAGTTAAAGCAGAACATCAGAGGCCCGGTGGCCTAGCACAGACTATGGACATTCTAATATGGAAATGGAAGGCTATTAATATGGATTTCATTACAGGTTAGCCTTTCTCTAGAGACATGATTCCATTTGGGTGATCATTGATCGGTTTACGAAATTAGCCCACTTCTTGCCAGTTAAATCCAGCACCACAGCAGAAGAATATGCCAAGTTATATGCAAGGGAAGTTGTTCGTTTGCATGGGACTCTACTATCCATTATTTCATATAGGGGTGCGCAGTTTACGGCACATTTCTGGAGATCATTCTAGAAGAGTTTAGGCCCTTAGTACTACATTTAACCCGCAAACAGACGGTCAAGCCGAACGCACTATTCAAACACTCGAAGATATGTTGAGAGCATGTGTTTTAGACTTTAAAGGCAATTGGGAGGATCATATGCCCTTGATAGAATTTGCCTACAATAATAACTATCATTTTAGCATTGGCATGGCTCCGTTTGAATCCCTCTATGGGCGTCGGTGCAGATCGCCTATTGGTTGGTTTGAAGTAGGTGAAACTCAAATATTAGGACCAGACCTAGTTCACCAAGCCATTGAAAAAGTAAAGTTGATAAAAGAGCGACTGAAAACAGCTCAGATCCGATAAAAATCATATGCAGACGTACACCGTAGAGACATAGAGTTCCAGGTTGATGACTGGGTATTCTTGAAGGTATCCCCTATGAAGGGCATTATGAGATTTGGGAGGAAAGGTAAGTTGATCCCAGGTATATTGGGCCATATAAAGTTATACGTAGAGTTGGCCAGGTATCCTATGAGGTGGATTTGCCTCGAGAGTTAGCTGCAATACACTCGGTCTTCCATGTGTCGATGTTACGCAAATGTTTGGGACTCTCAGAACACTTATCCTATGAGGAAGTACCAGTGACAATATTAGACCAACAGGTTAGGATATTGAGGACAAATTAAGACATAGCATCAGTCAAGGTACTTTGGAGAAATCAGAATATAGAAGAAGCCACATGGGAAGCAGAGGCTAACATGAGGGTCAAGTATCCCCACTTATTTTAGTAGCCACACAAAGGTTCTTAAAGTCATAACTCCTCTCATTTAAGTATCAGTTTTGCCCGTACTTTGTAGTACTGCTATATTATATGTTTTATGTTCAGGTAATTGATATAGACACCATATGTTCCTCAGAGTTGAAACATCCACAGTATAAGGTATGTTATATTAGTTAGTGTAGTTTCTATTCGTATAAGGCCAAAAGAGCCTAGTGAATATCGGTTGCATATTATTACGTGGTGATGCGTTGTAAAGCATTATGTGTGTATTTTGGTTAGCTGACAGGTTTTATATAGGCCTGTTTACAAAGGAAACTCTGCCCATTTTTTTTAAAATAAGAGAGTTTGAATCATCTTAACGACCTGCCTTCATTCGAGGACGAATGATCCAAAGGGGGGGATAATGTAATCCCCCGTAACTTAAAATACATTTGCAACTCGTAAACACCAATGCATAGATGTGATATCGGGGGAAGTATATCATTGAAAATGGTTAAGAGTACCATGTAACCCTTATATTGAGTCATTAGAAGGGTTAAACAAAAGTTTTTGGCCAAAGAGATCATTAAAGAAAAGATTCAAGTTTAAAGGTTCATTGTGGTGGAATACTACAAATGATCTCATTTCTCAACGGACTTTGAACAAGCATATATCCTAATATATAACGATTTAGAGGGCCTACAACCCATACAATTAAAGGTATTTGAGTCTAGTTTCCAGCAAAACAACCCGCTCATTAAAATAATAGCGGAGTAAAAAGTTATGCTCATTCTATGACAAACGCGTCCACTGCCCAATCACTGCGGGACATGTGGAACTTTAGAGAAAGTCGGCCAAACTTGTTGTTTTTATATTAGAAGTTTGGGATATACTTTTTCATATACTCAAGAATGTGTAAGGACTAGTTTCAAGTTATTTCTTCAAGATTTTCTCATCTTCAATCCGCCAAATCTTAAGGTAAGTTGGTTTCTTCAAAACACAAGTATCTTCCTCTCCATAGACCTATAGACATACTTAGCTCAATGTTTTCTTGAAGGAAAAAGTATTGCTCTTGGAGAATAGAAAAGGGTAGGGGATGCTTTTATTGGATATATAGGTATGACTCCTTTTCTATCTTCATAAATTGTATTTCAAGGATGTTTTAAGTATAATTTGCAGGTAGGGCTCACGGGACGGTGATAGGAAGCCGTGAGTCCATGTTTTACCCATTGTAGTTGATGTTTTGGTGAAGAGGGTGTTTGTAGAAGGATGTGTTGGCTATTGTTTTAACCAAATGAGGGTTCAATGGTATTGTATTGGGGAAGTAAGCTGGTTACAATAAAATAGAAGGCTAGGTATAGGGAACACAACTCTTATAGTTCTTGAAAGTTTGTCGCTCACCTAGTGTTTGATAAAATTCCTAAATCGCTACGAATATGTTGTAGCTGGTTATATGAGATCCTATTACTTTAATTTATGGAATTATTTCTCTACCAACTTAAATTATGAGCATATAAAGGAATTTGACATCGTTAACAAAAATCTATGGGATGGTGATCGGAGGCCATGAGTTTTACTCTTTATTTTAAGTGTGGATGATTAAGAGGGTTGGTTCTTTATGGTTAAAGTATATCGGAGTAATACTGAACATGTAAATAAGTCATAAGCCTACTTGGAAAGTAGAGAAAGAGAAGTGTGTAGTGATACACCATCCATCTACAGTAATTGTTGAGATTGTTGCTTGCGAACTATTATTGTGTTGTTGGCCTTATTGTGACTCTTGACTAGTTTCTTATACTATCCTTTTATGGTTTAATGTTATAGATAAAGTTGTGAGCAAAGGAGTTTGACGACGTAAGATAGTAAGTTCTGAAGTAAGGTATGTAAAGCTAAAACTTCTTTTGCCCTCAAGGCACGACCTAAACTTGCATGTGCTTCCGATAAATGTCACTAGAGATTCTATGATAGTTGAAAGACAGTTATCCTATTTTATAAACCCTCTCAAGTTGAATCTTAAACCTATAGAGTTACAGTACTCTTCAAGGAAGCAATATGTTTTACACAACTATATTTGTCTACAGTTGAAACTCTTAGAAGTTAGTGGTGTACAAGTTGCATAAATTTAAAGAAAGAAGTCGACCACAGACTATTTGTAAGTGTATAGGTCACAAGATATATGATTCTCAAGCTAAAGAAAGTAATCACAAACTGAATCACGAGCTATGTGATTAATGAATTAATTATTATAAATAATTGCATGAAGTTGAGATTATAGACTACTCTGCAACGTGGGGTGGGTATTTCTAGGGCTACTACATGCGACGCTACTCTGTGCACAGAATTTAGATATAGTTGGTTGGAATTTCCCATCGTGGATTCACCTGACTGATACAGGTATGCGGGCAGACCACACATGAGCCCTAGGGGCATACTTTGATAGACCAGATTACCAGACTATGAGATTTCACGCATGGTCATGACAGTGGGCTACTGATGCCATACAAGGTTCCCTAATCATTGTCAGTAGGCCATCATGTGATTACCTAACAGTTAGTTTTACAAAGAGCAAAGAAGTGATACAATGAAGTAAAGATATCACTTAGGAAACTTATAGGGATTCTATATATAAATGACTAAGCCATGAAATGTTAGATGAGGACCCTTGAGGTTGGTCACAATTCCAGTTATGGATTATGTCTCCTACATACACATGCTCAGATTTGCGTATCTTTATATTTGATGCATGTTAGCATTCTTACATGTCTACTTGTTATTCAGTATGCTTTACATACCAGTACATATTTTTATATGTACTGACGTCCCATTATTGTAGCGCATCATTTGTATTACTACAGGCTCAGGTACTCAGGACAACAAGCATTTTAAGTAGACTATAGACTTCCAGTTTAGCAGTTGGTAAGCTCCACCTCTACCTGAGTCTATCAGATGTTTAGAGCCTATATTTTGCAACGTATAAACATATATTATAATGGGTATGTCGGTGCCCTCTCCCGACTAGTTATCAGATTTTCAGATGTATACTCTTTAGAGGCTTCTTAGACTTCATTTTGTTTCCGTTGTAAAGTAGCCCAATAAGCCCTTTTGTTATCTATGTTTTATTATGTGTATTCATATAGGTTCCACTTCTTATGAATCTATATCTTGGCATGAGATTAGTAAAGATAATTAGCACGTGCTTGTGTATATCTTTGATGTCTGCCCTTTTCTAGTTAGATGTGTGACAGTATGTATGCGAATGTTGCATTATTGATCACACTAATCGTAAATGAGTATAAATGAAGAATTGTATGCAATGAATCAACTTTTTATTATATGATTATTCGAATATACATTGTGATTGTGATTGTGATTGTGATTGTAGCTTGTTGAGTAGATCGGGTGTTCCGTTCCAACACACTAACTTGGATCGGGTGCCACGTTTCGGTGCATATATAGGATCAGGTGTCACGTTTGGATTACTAACTTTCATTGGGTACCACCTAACGGTACTCTAATAGTTTTGGTATGGGTTCCATGAGAGGACCATTGACTTGGCATATATGTGTATTATTGAGAATGTGGAATTGTACATTGATTCTGAAATGATGACTAACATTTTATATGTTCGGTATATGCATTTTTTTAATGTTGTGGTTACTTACATGTATTTCACTTATTGGGATAGCCGCGTGATCCTACCAGCACAATGTGGTTGTATACTGATACACCTTCTATTTCTTTGTTGAGTACAAGGCATCTTCAAGCGGCTACTAACAGACCTCGTCTAGAAGATCAGTGATCAATCGAATTCAATGGTGAGCCAGTTCTTCTAGGCTGCCATGAGTTCTCGCTATGTTTATTCCATTTCGATTCGAACTTAGACTAGTACTTTAATTAAATTTTCTTATGTTTAATTGGGTTGTACCCATTTCCTTTAGACTTATGGTTCCTTATTAGAGTTTTGTTACATTGACTTTCAGGTTCTAGGGAATAATTTCCGCAATGTTTTGTTAGATCTTTTGGAGTTTATGGGAACTCTACTTGAGTCTTGCATTTAAACCTGCTTCTGATCTTTAAATGCCATAGTTTTTGATTAAGTTGTTTAGTTCTTTAGTTAGCTAATTAGTATTAATGGTTCTCCCACCGGAGGGTTAGTGTGGGTGCCAATCACGACGGTCTGGGTCGTGATAAAGTTCGTATCAGAGCCCTAGGTTCGTTGATCTGGATATACCAAAATGAGTCTATTAGAGTCTTGCAGAACAGTACAGAGACGTCTGTACTTTTCTTCAAGAGCCTATAGGACTTTAGGAAATCTCTTTGTTTATTTTGTCTCTTTTCGTGCTACAACTTGGTTCCAATTGGTATTTGGTGATCCAAATTGGTATCTAACTTCCTTCACTCTTCTGTCCGCAGATGGTTAACACTAGGTTCAATAGCGTCAGTCCCGTAGCTCCAGTTAATGCGCTAGCTGAGGAATTCGCAGCAAGAGGTCGCGGTCGAGGCACGGGTAGAGGAAAAGCAAGGGGAAAAGGCCAAGGAAAGTTAGAACCTACTAGGGATAGAGCTCTGATTGAGAATCCTCCCAGAAATAAGAACCCTTGTGCGCATCATGAAGAGATAGATGAGAATGTTGGGGTTGAGGATAAGAAGAATGTTGGAAAAGAGGAAGAAGTGTAGGCTGAGACTACATGTATTCCTCCCCTAGACCTAGTGTTAGCTCAATTGATTATGTTGATCCTGAAAGGATTGGTTGGTCCTAGAGTGCTTCCCTCATTTCAAGCGACTCAAGCTCCTGCCAATCCCCCTATTACTACCACTGTCCCCAAGGTGGGCAGAACTGTAAGTACAGATGCTTTCATTTGTCCTTTGTTGGGTCCTTTTATGACTGGTAATGAGCATGAGATGTTGACTAAGTACTTGAAATTGAAATTGCTTGTGTTACATGGTTCTGAGAGTGAGGACGCTTATGAGTTCATCCTAGATTGTTATAAGAGACTTCATAAGTTAGGAACTGTCCATCAATATGGGGTAGAGTTTGTGACCTTTCAACTTCAAGGTGAGGCTAAGAAGTGGTGTAGAGCTTATGTGGAATGCAGATCTTCCGCTTTACCCCCACTCACTTGGACCTAGTTTCATGCCCTGTTCTTGGAAAAGTATGTGCCTCAGACTTTGAGAGATCGTAAGAAGGATGAGTTCATGTCTTTGGAGCAAGGTGGTATGTCTGTGGCTGCTTATGAGGCTAAGTTTTATGTTTTGTCTAAATATGCTACGCAATTGGTGACTACTGAGGAAGAGAGGATCGACCTATTTATTAAAAGACTAAATTTTGAGTTACATGTATTGTCTGTTGATATGACCTCTGTAGGAAAAAGCTTCAATAAGGTAACATATTTTGTGAAGAAAGTGGAGGGGGAGAGGCAAGACGGTCAGGCTAAGGCATTGGCTAAGAAAGCCAAGAATTTAGGTAACTTTCAGGGTTCTTACTCTAGAGGTTCGGGGAGGTCAACACTTGTAGCCCGGCCAATTCAGTCCGCTATGCCCTCTTCTACAAGTAATTACTCGGGAACTCCACTCAGAATTTAATTAAGGATAGCCACGGAGCCTCACCTTCAACGGGCATCAGGCCATCCTTCGATCTCACTTGTTATAAATATGGAGAATCTAGGAATATGAGGAGAGATTGTCCCCATCCGCGCATGTTGGATTCCGCGTAGCAGCAGATTAAAGTAGTGGTACCCGCGGGGAATGGTAATAATGGTCGAGGACATCCACAAGGTGGGCGAGGAGGAAATTAGTGAGACCATGGAGGTCGGGGAAATGGTAACGTAGGCAGAGGTACAGAGAAATCAAGCACGGAAGTCGTTTTTTATGATGACAGGGCTCAGTGTTATGCCTGTTCGGGCAAGACCGAGGCGGAGGTGTCTGACGCAATGATCACATGTACTATTCTTATCTGTGACCGGATGGCTAATGTGTTATTTGATCCTGGTTCTACTTATTCTTATGTGTCCGTGTGATTTGCCTCAGAGTTTGATATGATTTGTGATATACTTGATGCCCTCATCCATGTTTTCATCCCCGTTGGAGAGTCTATCATAGTAACCCATGACTTTCATATAATCTTAGGCATGACTTGGTTGTCCCCTCTATTATGTTGTGTTTAATTGTAATACTAAGTCTATGACTCTAGAAATTTCATGAAGGGAAAAGTTAGAGTGGGAAAGGGTGTACAAGCCTAAGAAATCTAAGATCATATCCTCCATTCGGGCTAGGAAACTAGTAGGGCAGGGTTGTTTGGATTATTTGGCTCATATTCGGGATATTGAGGTTGAGTCTCTCTCTATTGATTCTCTTCATGTGGCATCAGAATTTAGAAAAGTGTTTACTGCTGATTTGCCTGGTATGCCTCCGGATAGAGATATAGATTTCAGCATTAATTTGAAACCTAGTACTCGTCCCATTTCCATCCTTCCATATCGCATGGCTTCAATAGAGTTGAGAGAGCTTAAGGCTCAAATCCAAGAACTTCTTGATAAGGGTTTTATCCGTCCTAGTGCATCCCCGCGGGGTGCTCCTGTCTTGTTTGTAAAGAAAAAGAATGGTAGTATAATGATGTGTATAGATTACCGGCAATTTAATAGGGTCACTATTCTAAACAAATCCCCATTACCTCGAATAGATGATCTTTTTGACCAGTTGCAAGGTGCATCAATTTTCTCTAAGATTAATCTAAGGTCTGGTTATCATTAGTTGAAGATTAGGCCTGAGAATGTGCCCAAGACGACATTTAGAACCCGCTATGGGCACTACGAGTTAATAGTTATGTCGTTTGGGTTGACAAATGCGCCTGCAGCTTACATAAGTTTGATGAATGGTGTGTTCAAACCGTTCCTTGATTAGTTTGTAATAGTGTTTACTGATGACATTTTTGTTTATTCGAGAAGTAAGGAAGAGCATGCCAACCATCTTTGTATTGTTCTGGGTGTTCTGGGGAAACAAAAGTTGTATGCGAAATTTTCTAAGTGTTAATTTTGGTTGACTTCAGTTGCCTTTTTAGGGCAAGTAGTTTCAAAAGAAGGGTAATGGTAGATCCCCAAAAGATTGAAGTTGTTAAGAATTTGGTTCGACATAGCTCTATGACTGAAGTTAGGAGCTTTGTGGGGATCGCTAGCTACCATCATCGGTTTGTGGAAAACTTTGCTTCTAGTGCCACACATTTGACAAATTTGACCAAAAAGGAGGTACCTTTTGAATAGACTGAAAAATGTGAGGAGAGCTTTCAAAATCTCAAGATTTTTTTTACCACCGCACCTATTCTAGCACTATCAGTTGAAGGTAAGGATTTTATAGTTTATTGTGATGCTTCACATTTGGGTTTGGGTGTTGTGTTGATGCAGGATAAGAATGTCATAGCTTAGGCATCACGGGAGTTGAAGGTGCATGAGACGATTTATNTATTTGATCCGGGTTCTACATATTCTTATGTGTCCGTGCGATTTGCCTCAGAGTTTGATATGATTTGCGATATACTTGATGCCCTCATCCATGTTTTCACCCCCGTTGGAGAGTCTATCATAGTAACCCATGTCTATCGTGCTTGTCTTATCTTGTTTATGGGTTTACAGACTTGGTTGATTTGATTATTTTGGATATGATTGACTTTCATATAATCTTAGGCATGACTTGGTTGTCCCCCCTATTATGTTGTGTTAATTGTAATACTAAGTTTGTGACTCTAAATTCCATGAAGGGAAAAGTTAGAGTGGTAAAGGGTGTACAAGCCTAAGCAATCTAAGATCATATCCTCCATTCGGGCTAGGAAACTAGTAGGGCAGGGTTGTTTGGCTTATTTGGCTCATATTTGGGATGTTGAGGTTGAGTCTCCCTCTATTGAGTCTCTTCATGTGGCGTCAAAATTTAGAGAAGTGTTTACTGCTGATTTGCCTGGTATACCTCCGGATAGAGATATAGATTTCGGCATTAATTTGGAACCTAGTACTCGTCTCATTTCCATCCTTCCATATCGCATGGCTTCAATAGAGTTGAGAGAACTTAAGGCTCAAATCCAAGAACTTCTTGATAAGGGTTTCATCCGTCCTAGTGCATCCCCGCGGGGTGCTCCTGTCTTGTTTGTAAAGAAAAAATATGGTAGTATGATGATGTGTATAGATTACCGACAATTGAATAGGGTCACCATTATAAACAAATCCCCATTACCTCGAATAGATGATCTTTCAGACCAGTTGCAATGTGCATCAATTTTCTCTAAGATTGATCTAAGGTTTGGTTATCATCAGTTGAAGATTAGGCCTGAGAATATGCCCAAGACGGCGTTTAGAACCTGCTATGGGCACTACGAGTTTCTAGTTATGTCGTTTGGGTTGACAAATGCGCCTGCAGCTTTCATGAGTTTGATGAATGGTGTGTTTAAACCCTTCCTTGATTCGTTTTTAATAGTGTTTATTGATGACATTTTTGTTTATTCGAGAAGTAAGGAAGAGCGTGCCGACCATCTTCGTATTTTTCTGGGTGTTCTGGGGAAACAAAAGTTGTATGCGAAATTTTCTAAGTGTTAATTTTGGTTGACTTCAGTTGCCTTTTTAGGGCAAGTAGTTTCAAAAGAAGGGTAATGGTAGATCCCCAAAAGATTGAAGTTGTTAAGAATTTGGTTCGACATAGCTCTATGACTGAAGTTAGGAGCTTTGTGGGGATCGCTAGCTACCATCATCGGTTTGTGGAAAACTTTGCTTCTAGTGCCACACATTTGACAAATTTGACCAAAAAGGAGGTACCTTTTGAATAGACTGAAAAATGTGAGGAGAGCTTTCAAAATCTCAAGACTTTTTTGACCACCACACCTATTCTAGCACTATCGGTTGAAGGTAAGGATTTTATAGTTTATTGTGATGTTTCACATTTGGGTTTGGGTGTTGTGTTGATGCAGGATAAAAATGTCATAGCTTAGGCATCGCGGCAGTTGAAGGTGCATGAGACGATTTATCCAACCCATGATTTAGAGTTGGCATCGGTAGTGTTTTCTCTTAAGATCTGGCGGCATTACCCCTATGGTGTTAAGTGTGAGGTATTTACTGATCATCGTAGTCTACAACATGTTTTCACTCAAAAGGATCAGAATTTCAGACAGCAAAGGTAGATGGAGTAACTCAAGGATTATGGTCAGTATCATCCAGGTAAGGCTAATGTAGTGGCAGACGCGCTAAGTTGGAAAGCAGTAAGTATTGGTAGTTTAGCCTGCTTGAGTGCATCTAAGCGACCTTTAGTTAAGGAAATTCAGACCTTGGAGTCTAAGTTCATGCAAATGGGAATCTCAGAGAAAGGTGGGATGTTAGCTAGTATTGAAGTAAGGGCCACATTCATCGAGGAGATGAAGGCCAAACAGTTTGAGGATTAGAATTTGACTGAGCTCAGAAAGAAGACAGTGTCTGGCAAGGCACAAGAGACCACTCTTGTTAGCGAGGGGTGCTCAGTTTTAAGGGAAGGATTTGTGTTCCTCAAGTAGATGACTTGATTCAGAACATGTTGACAAAATCCCATGGTTCGCGATATTCCATTAATCCGGGTGTGACCATGATGTTCTGAGATTTGAAGCAACTTTATTGGTGGCCTGGCATGAAGAAAGATATAGCGGAGTTTGTGGCTAAGTTTCAAAATTGCCAACAAGTAAATTATGGGCATGAAAATCCTGCAGGTTTGCTTCAAAGAATGTCAATTCCGGAATGGAAGTGAGAAATGATAGTTATAAATTTCGTGGTTGGTCTTCCCAAGACTTTGGGAAACTTTGATTTTATTTGGGTAGTGGTTGACAGATTGACTAAGTCAGCCCATTTTATTTTGGTCGGAATAGATTATAATGCTCAATTGTTGGCTAAAGTTTATGCAAAAGAGATAGTAAGGCTGCACGGGGTGCCCCTTTTCTATCATCTCAGACTGTGGTATGCAAATCACTTTTAGTACAACTTTCCATCCACAGACGGACGGGTAATCTGAAAGGACAATCAAAGTGTTAGAGGACATGTTGAGGGCCTGCATGATCGAGTTTGGAGGACATTGGGATAAGTTCCTACCTTTTTGCGAGTTCTCTTACAATAACAGTTATCACTCCAGCATAGATTTTGCACCGTTTGATGCACTTTATGGGAGGAGATGTAGATCACCCATAGGATGGCTCGAGTCTGGAGATGTAAAACCTTTGGGGGTTGATTTAGTGAAGGATGCTCAAGATAAAGTGAGGAGTATTCAAGCTAACATTTTAGCGGCCCAACGTAGACAGAAAATACTTATCAAAAAGTAAGTGTGGATCCTCTATATAATAATTAATCCCCAAAATGGGGAAAAAACAATTCCCAAAAACTTTAATAAAATCCCTAGCGGTCATATCTAAAGTCAAACGCCACCCAACGTAGGGAATATAGTATGCAGACTATAAGGTAAGAGACATGGCATTTCAGACTGGTGACAAAGTTATTCTTAAAGTATCACCCATGAAAGGGGTGATGAGATTCAGCAAGAAGGACAAGCTAAGTTCGTTTTATTGGTCCCTTTGAGGTTCTCAACTGTGTAGGGACAGTGTCTTATAGATTGGCTCTACCTCCTAACCTATCGGGAATTCATCCGGTATTTCATATGTCCATATTGAAGAGATATCATGGAGATAGGGAATACATCATAAAATGAGACTCAGTTGTGTTAGACAAAGACCTTCAGTATAAGGAGGAACCGATTGCAATCCTAGATCGTGATGTCCGAAAGTTGAGGACCAAAGAGATTAAGTCCGTGAAAGTTCAATGAAAACATCGTCTAGTTGAGGAAGCTACTTGGGAGATCGAGAAGGACATGCGAAACAAGTATTCCCAGTTGTTTGTCGATTCAGGTACTACTCCACTCTTACTTTAGCTTGATTGCCTAAGTTGGTCACTCGGGGACGAGTGATGGGTAAATTGGTATCTATTGTAACGACTTGTTCCCATCGTTATAGAAAAGCCGACGAGGAAAAAATTTGAGCCGAAAAACTTTTTGGTAGTAACTTGAAATTTCCTAGCCTAGTCCAGATTTAAACTAAATTGGAGTCAATGAGGTCTAAGAAAATCTTGTAACAAAAGACAGGTCTAATATGGAATGTGATTACATGAGTAGATAGCTAAAGACAAAAGGAACTCGTACAACTTTACAAAATCGAATTCAGGAGAGTAAAACGCCTAAAACCGATCTTAACGTGAATGGGTACTTTCTGAGTGTCATGGGATAAATGTGTGTTGTGAAATGGGGGTTTGGAACTTATAATCCAACTCACTGGTTCTGTGCAAGCCGCTGTGGTGGGATTATTCTCGCCAGGGTGGGGCCGTTGTGGCGGGATATAAGTCGTCATGGCGGGCCAGTCACGAATTAAGTCGGAAATAAATCCCAAAACGTTATTATTCTGCAACATTCTATCTTGAGAGATAAATAACAACCCAGGGATATTTCTTGAAGGTTTTCCACCTCTTCTAGCACCAAAGGTAAGGTTTTTACTCCCTGAATCCATGTTTCGATTCGTAGAACTTAGTTTCTTGGGTAATTATCAATGGGAGGGTTTTGATCTGGGAATTATGGTGGAAAAAGGCCTTCATCTGGGAATGGGGACCAAGGGTTTGACCTAGGGTTGATATTATTGATTATGATCCGGGTAATTTGGTCTTGTTTATTGATCCTCGCGTTATAGTGATTGTTTGTAGACCAAGAACAAGTGGAAAGAATTCAAAAAGGGAAGAATCAAGTTTCTTAGGGGTTCAAGCTTTGTTCGAGATAGTTGATGGTTGTGATTTCATATTGGTGTGATGTATGTTAGTAATTACTTCGTTTTAATGCATGTATGTATGCGAACGTTGCATTATTGAACACACTAATTGTAAATGAGTATAAATGAAGAATTGTATGCCATGAATTAACTCTCGATTATATGATTATGAGAATGTACGTTGTGATTGTAATTGTGGCTTGTTGAGTGGATCGGGTGCTATGTTCCAACACACTAACTTGGATCGGGTGCCACGTTCTGGCGCATATATAGGATCGGGTGTCACGTCCGGCACACTAACTTGGATCGGGTACCACGTACCAATACACTAACAGTTTGGGTATGGGTTCCATGAGAGGACCATTGACTTGGCATATATGTGTATTATTGAGAATATGGAATTGTACATTGATTCTGAAATGATGACTAATATTGTATATGTTTGGTATATACCTATTTTATAATGTTACGGTTACCTGCATGTATTTCACTTATTGGATAGCCGCGTGATCCTACCAGTACATTGTGGTTGTGTATTGATACTGCACTTGCTCGTTTTTTGTTGAGTACAGGGCATCATCAGGCGGCTACTGACAGACCTCGTCTAGAAGATCAGTGATCAATTGAATTCAACGGTGAGCCAGTTCTTCCAGGCTGCCATGAGTTATTGTTATGTTTAGTCCATTTCGATTCGGACTTAGACTAGTACTTTAGATTTTCTTATGTTTAATTGGGTTGTACCCATTTCCTTTAGACTTATGGTTCCTTGTTAGAGTTTTGGTACATTTATTTTCAGGATCTAGGGAATAATTTCCACAATGTTTTGTTAGATCTTTTGGAGTTTATGGGAACTCTACTTGACTCTTGCATTTAAACCTGCTTTTGTATCTTTAAATGCCTTAGTTTTTTATTACGTTGTTTAGTTCTTTGGTTAGCTAATTAGTATTAATGGTTCTCCCACCGGAGGGTTAGTGTGGGTGTCAATCACGACGATCTGGGTCGTGACATTAAGTGGGGGTGTAGATGAGTCGGGAATTTTGACTCATTCAGGGCTTAATATTTAAGGAATTAGTTTCCTCAATGCCTATTTTATGCTCATAACTGATGTTAAAATATTAATTTGCAGCAATGAAGGCAAAAGAGAAAGGCAAGGACATTACAAGGCAAGTAGGAGCGAAAAAGCTGAAAAAGTTAAAGGAAAGCAAGGCTGGTACGTGCCAAAGCCACTCGACGAGTCACCGAGTAGACCTTCAGCTCGCCTAAAGTTCCAGCAGGCCAGCCCATGGACAAGACCAACCTTGGCGATAGGAGAAGTACTTTGGCGATTCGTTGAAAGTGCATAGTGAAGCTAATGAACTCGCCAAAAGTTATAGAAAGGAGATGGTGCAAGGCTATGTCAAAAAAGAGATGAAAGAGGCACTCAGCGCATTGCCGACCAGGTCAGTGAAATCCGACTTACTTCGCCGAGTGACTCTGATGCTAAAATTTGAGAACGTATAAATGCAATTTTCAAAAGAAGAAGAAGGAGTTCCAAAAAATAGTCCAGTTCCCACATTATCCAGTTCTGGATTTTTTATCTTCAATATTCTAAACATTGTTCTTACAATTTTTGAGTAGAGATTTAGGGTTTGTTTAATTTTTAGCTTCAATTTAAGCATTTGGAGACTTGTGGATTGTTGCCCAATCTGACGGAAAACATAGTTGGTAACAATTTCTTGTTCTTTATTATGTTTGGCTAAAAAAAACATTCTTAGGGGTGTGATTATGTAGTTTAATGTTTCAATTAGCTTATAAGTGTTACTATTTACTTATTTTATTGTTGATTTGAAGTGGGTTCAATTAATAGTTTGTGTTTTAATTGATGAATTATAGTTGCAAATACAATTCTAGTCTAGTACTTTAAGCTTGCTTGAGAAAGAGGTATTAGAGTTAAAACTATTAGTTGATGATTGTAGTGATTGTGTTATTGCTGATTTAGCTTGAGAAAGTGGGTATAAATGCAATCCTACAAATCTAGCTTCAAAAATGAGATTGATTAAGGTATTGGGCTGCTAATTTGTGTTGGGTTTATACTTGTTAGTGACTGCCTACACTTAGAATTGGATGAAGTGTAGTTGAGCGTTATTAGTTTCTGAGGTTGTTGTGGATGCCAAGATTGTTGTTGATGATGAGACTGGGATGGTCGATGAGGAGTTGTCTGAGGAGACTAATGAGAAGGAGCTGAGAGCTGAGACACTAACCACGTTGGATGAGACCGAGGAGGTCATTCTTTAGGCTGCACCGAAGAGATATCTTTGAGATAATTCATAGGTTAAGTCTAATAGAGTCACTTGAGATTCTACCATACCTTATGTTGCTGAGACGGGCACTAATGCCCTTGTTGAGCCTCACATGCCACCTCTAGTGATCCTATTATCGAGCATTGATGCCCCTCTTGAGGCTTTACCTCTGAGACTCCAAATGAGAGTGCACCACATGCATAGCATGTTAGGGGGGACTCTTTCTCTCAGCCTCCCAGTACTCTTACTTATTTTGCATTGAGGACACTACATTCTATTTTTGGTGGGGTGAGGGCCTTCGTGCCAATATTGTCTTGTTTTATTGTATTTTGTTATTTCATATTTTGAACAATTATAGTTTGAT
>NC_064284.1:24536542-24541687 GCF_019186545.1 Solanum stenotomum
GCACCCCTTTTCTTGCCCCATAATGGACCAAAACCCGAATAATAGTAGAAATCATTAGTATTGGAAGAGGAATATGATGATTTTTTAGCACGAGTTGATAGACGGCGCAAACTTCTTGTCTTCGCCACTACAACATCATGTTGCTTCTCTTGTTTCTTGTTACCATTATTATTTTTGTCCATTAATAACCCTAGCTCCTTCATCTCTATATCATCATCCTTGTCTTGGTTAATTATCTTAGCAGCAAAAGAAACATCGACATCCACGTCCTCAGCAACACTATAAATGTCGAAGTAGTTAGAACAATTGATCTTTTTTATTTAATTCACTTTCATAGCCATGACGCTAAGATATATATATATATTAAGAAAATAAAATGTAGAAGTTAAAAAATGAATCAAATTAATTTAGAAGTCAAATTTACCTCGCGGAAGTTTCATCGGTATCTTTGAAGGTCCCATTATCAACAGATCCAACAAACTGCACCGAAAAGAAAACTTATCAATTTTTAAAATGATAGAGCAAAATCCATATCGAAAATCAAATAAAAATACAGTAGAGATGGTGGAATTGAGATTCAATANAAAAATGAATTAAATTAATTTAGAAGTCAAATTTACCTCGTGGAAGGTTCATCGGTATCATTGATGGTCCCATTATCAACAGATCCAACAAACTGCACCGAAAAGAAAACTTATCAATTTTTAAAATGATAGAGCAAAATCCATATCGAAAATCAAATAAAAATACAGTAGAGATGGTGGAATTGAGATTCAATAGTGAACCCTAGTGAGAGTAACAAAGCCAAAACCAAAAAAAGCACAAAAGGAAAGATTGACATTCAAAGAAGGAAATAGGTATTCATACAACCCTAAAACAGAAAAGAAAAAAAGACACAAAATGAAGGATCGACATTGAAAGAAAAAAGTGGGCATTCATAGATCTAAGGAATTCAAGAGAGAATAATTGATTGATTAATTAATTAATTAATTAACATACCTGATAATTAGAAGAAGATGGCAGCGGTGGCTGAAAAAGTGATGGGTCTTCATTGGGGAAAGTGATGACATCCCATGGCGACTGGTTGAGTTGGCAAACACAGTTATTCACCAAAGGAATCTTCGCATGTTTTCTAATTCTCATGTCTCCTCAAAACCTCAAGTATTTCTGTCAAATCAAGAAGGACCACCATCTCTATATAAATACTTCATATCTATCTGTTTTGTATCTACTTCTTTACTAGAATTAAATTAAAAATTATCTGCACTACACAGTAAATTAATAGATTTTATACTAGCACTTAGTGGTTTAATGGGTTCACTAAATCCCATTCTTGAAAAAGTTAACTCCATCTCTCTCTCTCTTTGTGTGTGTGCGCGCACGTGCGTGCGTGCGTGCATGTGTGTGTGCGCGTGCGTGCGTGCATGTGTGTGCTTATGTGTGTGTCTGCGCACGCGCGTGCGCGTATGTGTATCTATTTCACAATCCATATACCTCGAACTATGATGGTACCTACTAAATCCCAGGTAAGTCAATCTTTAGCCCGGAGTAAAAATAATGGACTTAGGGAGCAGAAAGACCAACAAGGATAAGATACAAGGCAATTATTAGAGATAACAATGGAGAATCATGTAAACCGACATTTATGAATCTACATAGAATAAGGACAAACAGTTACAAAAAATTCATCTCAAAACCTAGTGGACATTGGTACAAAATTACTACAAAAGACTGAGCACATGACTAGACATAGACAAATATACATATTATCTTGGAATACAAAAACTAGTCAAAGTATACATAAAAAGATGAGTCAACGTAGGATGCAATAAGCTCACATGTGATCTCCGAGTATCAGTTGCATTGCACGAAAACCAATGTAGTCAACTAAAACTAATATTTACATTAAGGAAAAGAGATGCAGAGTGCAGTATGAGTACCAAATTAATCGGTACCCAATAGGCATCCTAGACTAACTGAGCTCAAGATTGCACAATCATAATGAAATGCAAGTAAGTAAAACAGTATGTAAGCCAGTAGAATGGTACATTAACCGAAATGTAAATCATCAACTACAAAAGGGGAAATGTAAAAGGATACTGAAGTGTTTCAAATTATCTATACCATATTTGGACCTTCAAAAGCCTAGAAGGTTCACAAAAAAACAAGTAGAATAAACAACCCAATCGGGCCCCTACAAGATCGACGGGTACACACAAGAGCTAACACTAATAAGGAACTATACCATGAACAATCATGAAACGCCAGTCGAAATTCAAATAGGGAATGTCTCAGAATCTGACATTGCGAAAGTCATAAAACAAGCACAACTCATTTTGGAGTCCTACATTATGATAGCTACAAGAAAAGTCAGCCTTTACTAGAATCTTATGTTGGGATAACCGTAGGAACCTACCATCTTCTGGAATCTTACATTGAAATAAGTAGTACCTCCCAAAATCTTACATTGGGATAGCCACGGCAAGATCTAGCATCACCCGAATCTTACAATGAGATAGCCATAGAAAAAACCTCCAAATGTTACATCCGGATAGCTGCAACAAGAGTTGATTTTTCTTGGAATCTTACATTAGGAGGATCTGACCACACAAAGAGAATCAGATTATGTAGTACAAGTCTAATAACCTAGTATGTCGTAATTTGCCCAAAATCTAATATAAAAATCTTTTTGAAGGTCAAAGTCAAACATGAAGGGTCACATATAAACCCTAGTCTAATCCAAGCCAAGCCTAAGCCACACGATCCACCAAGGCTAAAGTCTAAAGCATACACTAGCCAACCCTAGGCTAAGGCCTTAACTAATTAATAACAAGGTGATCCTATCACGTACATAGATCACGGGGAAAGTAACATCAATAACTTCAAGGATATGTATAATATTCCCGAATAAACCTAAAATAAGGCTAACAAAGAAGTATAGATATCAACAAAATTCATGCTAGCTAACCCTGCTTAAAAACTAGAAATTCATCATGTTAAAACAATCAATGAGTTAAGTCTAAGATTAGTAAATTGTAGTCTACCTAAAACCTAAACATATGTCGTCAAAATCAACTAAAATGGGGCTTTTCCTTTCCGAGCAACCTTTGAATGATTTCACACTATCAAGTCAGCGATCTAGGTGACAATACGAGTAAAATGATACCTATAGTGCAATAAAGAATCTCAAGCCTAAAATAAGGTCAATAATAGGCTCGTATGACCCATATGCAGAATCACCAAATTCTCTCCACCAGTTGAAGGAACTCGTGCCCCAAAGTAGAGCACAATCGGAGCATAAATGAAGCTAAAATGGCCATACAAAGTAGCAAAAAATACCTGATTTAAGCTCAAGATAGACAAATTAGCAAGAATAATGAGTTTTAAAGCGTGAATAACGACTCCAACAATGCTCCCAAGCTAAACCCATCTCAAACACATCAATTCTCAAAGAAATTATATGTTACCCGAGCTCCAACTATTTTTTCTTCAATGGAAAAATGAAGAGAGAAAAGAGATATTACTATTAGGGATCACTTCCAAACATACCAGAGGTCTAGGGGTAACATCGCTAGTGCGGAGAAAGCTCCGCAGGAGCGATGGTCAACAAAACCAACCAGCTCCTTGGAAGAGGAGACTCTGATAGAGCAAGACCAGCCGATGTCATCAACTTTCGTTGGTGCGGTTGGTAAAGTGCCGAAGTGGATCCACTGAAGCGAGTTTAGCTTTGCATGAGCGGCTACATCAACAAACTTAGAATAAAATTCTAAATCACGAACGAACCCTCGAAAATCATTTGGGGTCCAACCAACGCAAATTGAATATGCTACCCAACTAGAAACGGTACTTCAAACTCAATGAAATCATCGAAACTTCTATCGAAAGTCGTCTTGACAAAAAGGGCGGCCCACAACTCAAGCTCTATTTTAACTAAAACCATGAAATGAGTCTGGAAGTCTTACGACCCCAAATTAAAGGTCCATCTAGACTAAAATTCACGTTGTCTAGCTAATGAAAACATCATAATATATTTTGAGATTGTCGACTTGAAGTTTTGACCAAAGTCAAACACCTAAACTTTAAAAGCGCCAATCCTAGAAACTTGCACAAAAACCAAACAAACTGCTTGGTGATCATCCTGTCAATCCCAGCAAGTCATACATGACTTGGGGTAGCTATAGAAAACCTTTAAGCGCCAAAAATATGGAAAACAGAGAAAATGACCTAGAGAGTCATCATAATGTATACAAACACACACTCATAATCTACCATATACTCTCATTTCATTTTAGTTGATTTTTTTTTATAAATAAATTATATTTTTTCTTGTTCATTTTAGCAAATAAAGAAAATTTATCATTTTCTTTCAATGTTATTTTTATCATTAAATAACTATATAAATATTAATAGTCAAATTTAAAATATTATTATTAAGATTAATTTAGTAAAATAAATTTTTAATATATATTTTTTAAAGAAAAATATCATGTTAATGTGAATCAAATAAATGAAGCAAAGAAAGTTGTTGGAACTATTAAATTTCTTTGACTTCTTTTTTGTGTTTACTTGTTTTGTATAGTAGTTGACACTATTAATTTTCTTTTACTTCGTTTGTGTGTTTACTTATTTGTATAAATCTTCTTATAAAAATTTCTATCTATACACTTAATTTTATTAAAAGGGTGGAGTAACTGAGAAAGGTGGGGGGTTTGGGCATTAACTGTTTTTTGACTCTTTGACTTTTAGATTTTATAACACAAAACTCAATAATAAAAATCAGAAGGTTGAATCCTCTTTCCCTGACATTAAATTTTCATGTCATCTTTTTCGCTATTCCATCATCTTCACAATTTACAAGACCAATTATTATTAAAAATACGGAAAAGGACCTAAAATATCCTCAAACTATTAGAAATGGTATAAAATTACTCTTCTTCCACCTATTAGCCCTTTTGGGCTCCATATTACCCTTATTTCTAACCGTCCTCGATTTAAATTCAATTAATATATTCATTAATGACGTGGCAATCATCTATTGATCACCCTATAAATAACTTAAACTAATTTAGAATGAAACTTTTTTACATTTTTTTTTGGGATAGGGGGTGGGGGTGGTAGTGTGTGTGTGGGGGGGGCTGGTAGGGG
>NC_064284.1:24542016-24603822 GCF_019186545.1 Solanum stenotomum
TAATTTTTTATTATTTTTTTTACATTTTTTGGGATAGTGGGGCTGGTAGGGGGTGGAGTGAAGTGATAAAAAAAATTAATTTTTTTTGTTTTTAAAGCTTTTAACAAGATTTCTATGTAAATATGGGTACCCATATTATTCATTGGGTAATTCGTTTTTACCCATTTAAAATGTGAGTCGAGTCAAGTAACTTATCCATTTTTATTTAACTCATTTTTTTATCGACTCAACTGGCTCGTTTGCCACTCCTAAATGGAACCAATAGTTGAATTTTCATCGGAGAAGAGTGAGTGATAAACAGGTCGCAGAACAACAAACCACACTTGGAGAAAGATATGGAGAAGGCAAAAAATAGCAGTTAATTTGAGGCTGATGGGTCAAATTGATTGGGGCGGATCGATTTGATTTGGGGATGGGTATATTTTTAAATTTATTTAGATTAATTATAAAGCGACCAATAGATGATTGTCACATCATTAATGAATTTATTAATTAAATTTAAGTTGAGGATCGTTAAGAATAAGGGTAATATGGAGCTTAAAGGTAGATGTGATGGCTATTTGAGAGCTAAGAGGTGAAAGAAGGATAATTTTGTACCATTTTCAATAGTTCAAGGGTATGTTAGGCCCTTTTTGGTTAAAAATATTCATTTTGTAGAGTTTATTGTTTTACCATAAAAATTATCATTATGGTAAATAGTATGCAGATACCCATCGTCATAGTTTTGGAACATTGGTCTCCATGTCATCCAAAAATTAGAGCATACCCTTTATACTAACGGACATACACGTGTCATAATCTTATCCATCGATCCGACATTTATTAAATATCGGATCGACAAATAAGATTGCGTCACGTGTCCCTGTTTAGTCTTTTGTTACAGTGACAGGCATATATGCTCTAGTTTTTGGACGACAGGGGCATCAATGTCCCAAAAGTATGACAGAGGGTATCTGCATACCATTTACGATTGTTCGGGGACATATTTGTCTTTTTTCCCTAAGATATGTCAAACAGCTTTGTCCTAAAGCAAATATTCAAAATGTACCAACATGGGTTGTGGTGCATTGGTGGGAGTGTATCACCCTTAACTAGAGGTCTCGGGTTCGAGCCCTAAATATGGAGAAAATCTTGTTGGAAGCGCCACCCCCGAATAGGACCTGCAAAGCACGATCCGAATTTAGTCAAAGCTCTAATGTGGGCTCCGGAACATAAACCTTGGGGGGTTTGTGTTGGAGTTTAGGAATTAGAGTTAGTTCCTAGGATTGCAAGAGTGGTAATCTGAATTCATAACTTGAAGTAGGGCCGACGATCTAGTTGGTTGTTGGTGTCTAGGAATTAGAGTTTATAATTCCTTAGGTTACATAGGTTTGTAATCTTGTCTTGAGGACTAGAGTTTAATGAAGTGGATTTAAATCCTACAGAGGTGTAGGTTGTGGTTTTTTACCCATTATGAGTCGAGGTTTTTCGCGATAAAATATTGTGTCATTACTTTATTTGCTTTACATAACGTAACTGATGTAATCTGCAAATGAACATATAGAATATACTTGTTCCTTAGACAAATCTGGGGGTCAGTATTCCAACAATTGGTATTAGAGCGGGTTATCTTTGTAGAGTCTAATAACTCAAGATAAGATCACTATGAATTCTGCACCTCCTCTTGGACACAGTGAAAGTCAACACATCAACATACCACTACTATTCAATGGACATTACTACGCATGGTGGAAGGCAAGATTGGAGGATTTTCTACACACCCATGACTATGAATAATGGATGAGAGTTACTGATGGTCTTTTTATTCTTATGATAAAGGATGATGAAGGGAAAGTCATTCCAAAGTTCAAGGCTCAATATGGAGAACCTAATTATAGAATGCTCGGAAAGAATGCTAAAGCTAAGTGCATCCTTGTATGCGGACTTGGACCTGACAAGTTTAATCGCATCTCAGGTTGTACTACATCAAAACAAATTTGGGACACACTGGTCAATGCACATGAAAAAGCTCCCCAAGTAAGAAAATTTAGAATTGCTAGAATATGCACTAAATATGAAGCATTTGAGATGGAGAGTGGTGAATCACTTTAAGATATGATTACTAGATTCACTACTATTATTAATGAAATGGTGTCTATGGGAAAGATATACACTATTGAGGAACTTGTTGATAAAGTGTTGAGGACTCTACATAAGTCGTGGGAGATCAATGTCACTACAATTAGAGAAGCAAAGGATTTGACAACCATGAATTTAGATGAATTTGTAGGGAATCTAAATACTTACGAGATGAACGTTGATGAAACAAAAATGAGTGGAAGAAACAAAGATATGATTTTCTCTTTCAAAGCAACTGAGAGTGATGAATCTGATCTAGATGATGAGGACATAGCCATGATAAGCAAAACCCTAAAAAAAACTCTTCAAAAAAGGTGGAAACTATGAGAAAAAACTGCCCCTGAGCAAAGAAAACAATCTGACATTGTTATGTATGTTGCTTAGGGAACAGGTTCAGACAACTCAATTGAAGATGATACGGAAGATGTTGCTTTGATGGTCATGGAGGACTCTGAACTAGACACTGAATCAGATATTGAGAAAAGGGAGGTAAATCTTCTTGACCTTAAAAATAAACAAAAATGTTTTTCAAAGAAAAAATTATCTTCCCTTATTCTAACTTTCATAGATAATTTTCAAGAGTTGAATTAAAAGAGAGATCAATTATTGACTTCCTTAACCAGTTTAAAATTTAAATATATTGATCTTGAAAAAATTAATTATGATCTCAAGAAAGAAAATCAATTCATAAAGGAACAGGTACAGGTACAACAACTTGATTCCTGCACTTCGACTCTCAAATCTGAAATTTTGAAACAAAGTGTTACTGGGAATGGGAAAGAAAAAATTAGTGGTGACCAAATCAGATGTGACCAATATCTAAAGAGGTTAAGAGATGAACTATTTTCTGAACGGGAAAAATCTAGAAGAATAAATCTTGACCTGGCTAGAACTAAGTATGAGCTTGAGAGGGCAAACAAATGGACTCAGTCCTCAATTATTGTAACTCAACTCAGTAATAGAACACATAACACTAAAGCTGGAATAGATTTTGTTAAAGAACTCCCTAAGAAAACCTATTATTTGTGCACACATTGTGGTAATATTGGTCACTCAAGGGGTATTTGCCCAATAGTTATAACTCACATGAATAAAAACTTTAAAGCTACCTCAAATAGAAAAATCAACCCTGTTAAAAGAAAGGAATCACGTCAAAGGAATAGGTTGGGGAAAAAGAAAAAATCTAAAAATATTTTACCAATATGGATCAATAGAGATCTCATTCATCATTTTTATCAATACAAAGGACCCAAGCTAGTTTAGGTTCCTAAATCTAACCTTTGAATTTGTAGGAAAAGTGAGAGGAAGCAAGCAACATTCATATATGAACACATGTTGCTCCAGACACATAATTGAAACTAGAAGAAATTCCTCTCACCTGCAGAATAAAAGGATGGAATAGTAGTTTTGGTGGTGAAAATTCTTTATGGTCAAATCAAAGAAGTTGAAAAAATAGGTAAGATTAAAGAACACAAATTTGAAAGAAGGCATCATAGTGAAGGAATGAACCAAAATCCACTCAGTATATTACAGTTATGTAATAAGAGAAACAAGCTTGCATGATAATGATGAGTTGTCAAGGATCTTCGAATAAATTATGAAGAAACATGTGAAAGAAACAGGTCCAACCTATGCAGTATATCACAATTACAAACATGAAAAGTCTTATGAGGCACACTCAGATGATCATAGTATGAAAATCATGAGTCCATCAACTAAGAAGGGTGATCAACCTAGAGAAACACTTTTAAATGAACATGTTGGAACTTGGGGATGATTAAAATCACATGAGTATCCCTCAGTGGCTAATGAACATTGTGCATACTGCCTTCTAATCTTGAATTTTATGCTCAGTCTTGTACATTTAGTTGTATGTCTCTATAACGCATTTAAAGTTAAGCTACTCATGCACTATAACATTGTATTTGCATCTGCCACAGGAGAAAGACTTAGTAAAATTGGAGCAAAATTCAGCATTATCCAGCAATCTAAGGTATGTGTACTACAATTCTTCATGATTAAATATATAATCAATGCACTTGAACATGTTCCTTCCACTTGTCCCAAAAGGTATATTCATGTCCTATGCTCAATTTTCAGCGTTCTCTAAAAGGAATCTAATCACACTTTTTGTGATAAAATATAACCAGATCTCTACCCAAGATAAAACTCTTAATCTCAAAAGACTATCAATACTACCAAACAAATATCTTATTAAAAGCCTATTTAAAGTCTTATCCTAGTGTGTCTCTACAACTCACACCCTTCTCTTTCATAAACTTCTTAACCAAGAAATATTTTTTTTTCTAAAATTGTGGAATAAAGTGTTCTTCAAGAAACATGTTTGTGCTTGATTAATTACAATTTATGGCTCTTAATGACATTCTTGGAGATTCTAAGTGTGATGGTCTATCTGATGTTATGGTTGAGATGACTTCGGTGGATTACACCTCTACTTTGGTGCCTTATAAAATAGAGGTTGTGGTGTAGAAAGTAGGTAGTGTTGGTTCTTAGGGGGAATCTGTATTGAGTGTGTCTAAAATTATTGAGGAAGTTTTAGAGGATGTACCTTGTGAGGGGGAATATTTTGGGGACCCTACAGTTGAAGAAAGTTCAGTTGTTAGGCTTAACTTGGGTGCATCTAGTGAGGCGGAATCAATGGGGGACCCCTCTGTTGAACCTAGCTCTTCTATTGGGATCCATATAAATTGGGATTTAGGGTTGATGTCAAAAAATATTATAGTTGGTGTTGCACCTGATAGTATCACGTCAAGGGAACAGATTGGGAGAACATGTTCCTCTACAAATGATCCTGAAGAAAATTTGTTTATCTTACTGACTCTATTGAAATTAAAGATGACTCTATTGAAATTAGAGTTGTGAACTTTGGGAAGTGGACAATGCTCTTAGGCAAGGTGATTACCGATTTTGGGGGTTAGAGATGAGTGAACTATTTTTTTCGGAGGGCACAAGATTGATTGAACCAGTTCCTACAAAATGAAAAAAAATAAGCTGAAATTGAAGTAATATGTGTCACTCACCAAAATGCCATGGACCAGTTGCATATGAACTATGATCTTGAACATGTAGGCCTGCTAAAGAAAAATAGAACACAAAGCTCAAGGCTGGGCTTGCATAGACCAAGGCTACCTTTGAAATTGAGAAGACTACTAATTTTGTTAAACCAAAAGATGTTTTTTGTGCTGCTGAAAAAGAGGACTTTTATTTACCCTCTCATGCCCGATCTTTTGTTATTGCCTACCACTCTAGCCTTTGACTTTCCAATTTTTTTTCCATCACAAGTGCTTGATTCTATCTTTAATTTTGATTACATTTGTGGTGTATATGTTTTTTGATTAATGTTAATGTTGGGTTTGAGTTTCATGTTCATGTCTATCTCCTATCTTTGTGCAAATGCTTTGTTATAGCTAACTGAGTTCTTGATTTTAAGTGTTTGCGTAGGTGATAGCCCCAGTGGCCTTGAGTATCGAATTTGCTTCTCTTAGTGTGGTTTATGCCTTCACAGTGTTTTATGATGTCAAAAGGGGGAAGTGTATCCTTGTGTAATATTTATAACCCAATTGGTCTAACTTGATCCTCTAATGTGTTTGCTTTGTGTATTGAGTTTTAAGAAACTAACGTAACACAGATTGATCTATTCACACAAGAAGCAATGGTTTGTCATCATCAAAAAGGAGGAATTTGTTAGATTGAAATGATTTTGATAATTGACAAATAGAGGAACAAATGAAAGGAGCGGTTTGCGCCGACATGTTCTTTTCAGACCGAATCCGACTAGGATAAGGAGAACGTCAAACCACGCGAATTAGAAGTTATAAAGTGATGGAAGGATTGTTTTTTCGACAAGAAACCAGTGCAAAAAGGTTTTCTTTCATAAAAGAATTCCTTCAAGGAAGAGAAAGCGTGCATAAAATCAGTTTACAAGAATTTCTAAATTCCACACGGATAAGGAAGCAGAGTTGAAGTAGGAAAATGATTCTTGGTCTACTTAGTCTATAATAGAGCAAGGATCTTCCAACGAAACTTGCGCACTTAAACAGAGAGTTACAATCAAATAGAGAGAGTTCATATTTGACTGATTTCTGATTACGAAGTGCAGGTAACACAAGGAAACAAGAATTGAAGAACTGATTCATAAGCTTATGTTTTATAGTTCTTAAGTCAAGTTTGCTTGTATTGAGTTTCTATTGAGTTTTATATTTAATTCTTTCTAGATCCAGTGAAGTATAAACTGGAGTAGGAATAGAGACTTCAAGTTGGGGTGACTTAAAGACTCGGAAACATAAACCTTGGAGGGTTTATGTTGGAGTTTAGGAATTAGGGTTAGTTCCTAGGATTGCAAGAGTTGTAATTCGAATTCATAACTTGAAGTGGGGCCGACGATCTAGTTGGTTGTTAGCGTCTAGGAATTAGAGTTTATAATTCCTTAGGTTACATAGGTTTGTAATCTTGTGTTGAGGCTCAGAGTTTAATGAAGTGGAGTTAAATCCTACAGAGGTGTAGGTCATGGTTTTTTACCCTTTATGAGCTGGGGTTTTCCGCGATAAAATATTGTGTCATTACTTTATTTATTTTGCATAACGTAACTGTTGTTAGGGTTGTACATGTCCGGGTTGGTTTGAATTTTTCAAATATCAAACCAAACCATTTGTGTCGGATTTTTAAATTTATAAACCAAACCAAACCAATAAAACTCGGGTTTTTCAACCTCAGGTTTTTTCGGGGTTTTCTATTTTTCGGGTTGTTTCAGATTTTTTGGTAAAGTATTCATACAAACATATAATTTACTTGTACTTCAAATATTTCTTTAATTCTACCAAAATACAACTATCTAAGATGTTTCTTAAAAATATAACACAATATGATATGATTAATGACACTAAAATATCCAACAAAAATAATAATAATGAAATCGCGTAAAACAAATATTGCAAATTAACAAGTCATAATGAAAATTATTATAATTTAAAAGTACTAAATCATACTAAAATTAAGTTTAATAAGTATTAGTTACATGACTAAATATAAAAGGAAATTAAAACTAGATTATGTATTTTAATTGTCTAAACCAATGTAAAACTAAAAAACAAATATTCAATATTATTGTCATTCTTAGTGTTGAATTGATTTTCTTTTTGCATTAGTATTAATTTGATTTTGATTTAAGCTTTTAGTATAATTACCAACATTTGTGGACTATAATCTTTATTGGTCCATTCATAATTCTAAGTTTCAAACTTGAAATAATATATTAAAAGATAAAAACTATGAAAAAGTATAAGAAATATTTAAAAATTATATCAAAGTAAATATTTTTATGTATAAAATAAAATTTTAAAATTATATATATAATGTCGGGTTGGTTTGGTCTCGGGTTGGTTTTTTTTAGTTAAAACCAAACCAACCCAAATATAGTCGGGTTTTTTTTTTCAAAACCAAATCACTAGTCGGGTTTTTTTTCTGGTTGACTCGGTTTGCGATTTGGTTCGATTTTCGATTCGGTTTTGTACACCCCTAACTGCTGTAATATGCAAAGGAACATATGTAATACACCTGTTCCTTAGGCAAATCTGGGAGTCAGTATTCCAACACATACTATTATGCTCAATAAAGTTTAATTTAAATACATTTTTTTCTAAGATCTCTACAATTTTTTCTATTTTTCTCCATGTCTTGTTTGTGGAATGTGTGCATGCAATAATTTTTCTTACATGTTTTTGTTTGACTTTTAATTTTTTGTCAATTTGTTTATATTTCTCTGAAGTCCTTATTCTCAATTCTCATATAGCTAAGTTAATCTTTTAGTATAACCTTAAACAAGTTATACTTTGCACCAATAATTACTTCCTTCATTCACTTTTATTGATCCATTATTGACTTTTTATATACTTTATTAAGAAATAATTATTAATATAAATATTTTATCACAATATTCATATTAATTAATATATAATTTTAAATCTAGGGAAATGATTTGAAAAATAAATATGAGAGAAGTGGTGAAATAACTCATGAACCTAGCACGAATTATTAATTTTGTCGTCGAACTATTGACAACTTTAAAACCTCTCTATTTGACTAACTGAACTTAAATACATCATCGATCTACCACATGGCATAGCAAGTCATCTCAAACCCTTGTAGGAGCATGAAACGCTTAATAAAAGTTTAGAGAAGTGTTTAAAACACCCTTGAACTTGGCTAGAAGTATTAGTTTCGTCATCAAACTATTAACAACCTTAAAAACACCCCTCTACTTGAGTAACTGAATATTAAAACACTCATATCTTGCAAAATGACATGGCAAGTGATCTCTATTCTTTAAAAAAAATGAGGGACNCAAACTATTAACAACCTTAAAAACACCCCTCTACTTGAATAACTGAATATTAAAACACTCATGTCTTGCAAAATGACATGGCAAGTGATCTCTATTCTTTAAAAAAAATGAGGGACTCAGTTGGTACTCTTATAAAGAAATTTAAATATATATATATATATGGTGGGCAATGGGTTCTTTTTGACATTTTACCAGTTAATCGGTCCAAATTTAAACGTACATAAACGACATATGTTCATGACATTTTCAACAAAAATACAAAATTTATGGAAGCATAAGCAAGGCAATGTAAAAGTTAACGTTATAGAACGACAAATGCTTCAGGAATTCGATTCTATTTTCTCCTCCACTATAACTTTTAGAGAGAAGTGTTGAACACACTCGTGAACTTGGCACGAATTATTAGTTTTGTCTCCAAACTATTGACAATCTTAAAATACCCTTCTACTTAACCACTGAATTTTAAAACACCCCTCTCATGTCATAGAATATATCTATTTATATGCAACATCAGCATAGGTTCCGTGTGTGCGTACGTGAATAACACATTTATGGGTATATCATGAGAGGGGTATATTTAAGTTCAGTTACTTAAGTAGAGATGTATTTTGAAGGTTGTGAATACTTAAGGGACGAAACTAATAATTCATATCATGTTCAAGAGTGTTTTCAATAATACCCTTTATAAATAATTAATGTTTAGGGGTAAAACAGAAAAAAGTCTGTGTATTCAACGGTATTTTTGTAAATTTGATACTCATTTGATGATTCTTGTGTTTGTACAAAAATATTGTTAGGTGTGTCATCCTATCCATCCAAAAATATTTGACAAAATTTAATAATCAGTGTGTATAACTTTAAGCGTATTGAAATTAATCACATATCCTGATAATATAAACTGAATTTAACGCATAAAAACTCAAGATAAACTAGCATTTTTTGGTTAAAGATATTTAAAATATATCTAATCTCCGGTCAATGGTATTTTTTCATCCATTTTTGCTTGTTCACTATATTTAAAATAGATGTTTAATTTTAATTGTTTAACTCAAAAAATTGAGAGATAATTTATTACTTAATTCCTAATTTATCCTTATTTTTAATTATAGACATTTCTCGATGTATTTGCTGAAACATTAAATTTATTAAATTCAAAGAGTGCTATATAGTGAACTTATCATTTTTTTAAAAATTAATAAAATGATATGTCAAGTGAAACATAAATAATAAAAATTGAACGAAGAGAATACAATTAAATAAGAATGTTGTTTCGTCCAATGCCTCTGACCATTACGATCCATCTAACAAACCAAAGTGTCCCAGCCAATCATTCAACAATTGAGAATGGAATAAATAGAAGAGAATGAATTTTTTTTTTCTTGATCTTCAATGCAAAATCGACATGAATTGTAGGGACAACTATAAAATGTAGCAATTTATTAAATATATTTTAATAAAAACCTTTTGGCTGCATATATGAATGCATCGAGTATACTATTAAAACAAAGAAAGTAGTATCGTAGTTCAAAAGTTCTCATTTTTTTTCCAAACTCAAACAAAAATTTGTGAGTATCATATTGTAAATACACAATTTTACTTCTCAAAATAATTGCAATGAGATAAGTACTACGATGCTTAGATATAACAAGCTCGTCTATCTCAGTTGGTAGAGCGCAAGGCTCTTAACCTTGTGGTCGTGGGTTCTCGAGCCCCACGGTGGGCGATGTTTTGGCACATTTTAAACTAACAAAGGTGCAGTTTTGCTCCTCCAAAGTACACAATAGAAACATAACTCAAACGACCCTTCATAAGATTGGCATAAAAAACATAAACTCAAACGACTTTTCATAAGATTGGCATGTACGTGCAAGCAACAATGTGGCACCTAGGAAATACAAAGTTGAGTTGGAAAGGAAGCAGGTTAATTTTGGAAAATATTAGTCTCTGAAAATGGTCTACGGATGAATAAGATGAACCATAGAAAGTGTATGGACCGTAGGAGAGATTGGTAGAAATAATTCAGACTTCGTGAATTTTTGGACTTGAACTTGAGTCCTACGGATTGGCTTTACTAGCCGTAGAAGGGTCCTGTGGAAATTACTTTGTATTTTGACCCAGTACTTGACTCTATGGTTGACCATGATGGTCTACGGACTGTAGGTTAGAAACGTAGGAGTCACTCGACAGTTTTAAAGTAAGAACATTTTGGCCTTTTCCTATCCATTTACCCCCTAAAGTATGTCGTTTTGACCCTAAAACTACCCTTATAACTTATTTTACTCTTCAAAAATATCTCATTCCTTCTCATTCACTCACAACCCCAAATTCCCCCAATTTTTCTTCTCCAAAATTCTCCCAAGGATCTTCAAGTAAAATGAAAGTTTTATTTTTAAGCTAAATAAGATGGAAGTTTTATTTTCAACTAGATTAAATGAAAGTTTTATTTTTAATCTAAATAAGATAAAAATTTATGTTTAAGCTAAATAAGATGAAAGATTTACTTTTAAGTTAAATAAGATGAAAGTTTAATTTTAAAAATATACGGAACAATCATGGAAATGCACACACAAAAAAATTTAAGCTAAATAAGATGATTTTTTTTTTTTAAAGAATGAATAACTAAAGCTTGCAAAGAAAATGTCAAAAAAACTAAATAAGGTGGAATATATTTTTATAAACAAAGAACTTATTCTTAGAAATTTTGCAATGAATATAAGTTTGAATATAACAAACTAAACAAATAATAAAAATTAATCTCAACATAATTTATCCGGTATAACTTTTATTCCATTTGGTTTGTATTGAGCCCTACAAATAGCCAATAGGTCTAATTTTAACGCATGAAACCTCAAGGGTTGTAGTGTATAATTGTGTAAGGAATANCAAAACTATTTAATATCGTTGTAAATGAGCCATTTTGACCCATTCCCTCGTCTGGGTTGTTACCACGCACATGAGGCGCGTCATTTCGTGTTTTTACTGCCATGGACCAATTTAAAAGTGCCACGTGTCATTTTCTTTCTTTATTATTAATTATATAATCAATTTATGTCATCTTCCCCAATTTTAAACCCAAAATAGCCCTAATTTTTTATTCCATGATTTTTTCCATAGCAAAATCAACCTGTAACAACGAAAAACTATTATATCCTAACAATATCTTAACAATGGCAACAATAGGAGCTCGATTCCAACACTTTTACAAGAAAATTTTAATAATCCCTAAAATCATAATAATCAAAAAAAGAGAAGATTTTTATCATATGATGTAGAGCCCTAACATGTTAGAACTTCAATCTCCAAGAATCTTCACGAAGACACATAAACAACAAGATTATCAACAACAACACGACGAGAAAACTTTTCTATTTCTTTAGATTTTAGGGAAAGTTGAGAAATAAGAAAAGAAAAGGAGAAATGACTTTCTTCAAAGAACAGGGTCGGGTCGGGTCTTTTCTCATCATAGGGAGTGCGCTACACGCGCCACTAAATAGACGAGGGAATGGGTCAAAATGGCCCATTTACAACGATATTAAATAGTTTTGTGGGGTGATAGGACACTTTGAAAGTTAAGGTGTCTTTATGCAAATACGGGACAACTTTGATTGTGTCTCTATGTCTTTACTCTAATAAAAATTAATCCCAATATAATTTATCCGGTATAACTTGTATTCCATTTGGTTTGTATTGAGCCTTACAAATAGCCAATAGGTCTAATTTTAACGCATGAAACCTCAAGGGTTGTAGTGTATAATTGTGTAAGGAATATATTGCGAGTGGTCCGTCTTCTTTCAGCCCCTCTACAGTCAAAACCCATTCCTATCATCTCTTTCTCTGCGAAACCCTAGTAACTGCTACTCCTGCCCATCATGGCGACCAACTCCCCGAACCTCGAATGTCGAATGTACGAAGCCAAGTACCCTGAAGTAGACCAAGCTGTGATGATACAGGTGAAAAGCATGGCTGACAGCGGCGCCTACGTTGCCCTTCTAGAGTACAATAACATTGAAGGAATGATCCTTTTCTCTGAGCTCTCTCGTCGTCGTATTCGGAGTATTAGCAGTCTTATCAAAGTTGGACGCATCGAACCGGTTATGGTTCTTAGGGTTGATAAGGAGAAAGGATATATCGATCTCAGTAAACGAAGGGTTTCTGAGGAAGATATTTCCGCTTGTGAGGAGAGGTATAATAAGAGTAAGCTTGTTCATTCAATCATGCGTCATGTTGCTGAAACCATGGGAATTGATCTGGAGGTTAGATAATTTCTCAAATTCCTTTTTTTTGTTTTACTTTGGTCCTACAGAAAGTTACTACTATCTCCTTTTAATTTCATATATATGAAGGAATTAATCTGGATATTGGATTTTACATTTTGTTTCAATTTTTTGTATAATTCGTGATAATGGATGGAAAAAATTAATGCAAGGGATGAGGAATTAGCTTGGTTTAGAAGACATGGTATCTAAGTTTAAAATTTGGAATAGTTTAATGAATTTGAATTATTGTAATATCTGTAAATGGGAAATGTGTCAGGTATACAAAGGGAGCAAAACATTTGGTTCAATTTGGAATTTCTATTGAATATGAGGCCTATGGATAGTAGAAATTATTGAAGTGCGAAGCAAATGACTGAGTTAGTATTGTTGATTTGACATTTTCTTGCACTCCCATTCCGAGCTTTGAACGGTGTACTGTCCTAAAGATAAACAATAAATCTAAAGAAGAGTTCATGCGAAATGATTAGGTGGAATTGGTCTGCTTATTTTTATGCAGTATGATGAAATGGAATTCTCTTAAAAGAACTCAGAGAAAGGAAACTGTGGTTTGGCAAAAAATTTAGCTATGAGTCTTGTCCTTTGAGCCATGTCTCTTAGGGGTCGTTTGGTGTGAGGGATAAAAAATAATAGTGATGGGATAGAAAAATTGTATCTTGTTTGGTTGCCTTGTTTGGGATAACTTATCCCACCATTTATGTCATAGTGATGGGATAAGTTATCCCATATACATGGTGGGATAAGTTATCCCAGGATAGCTAACCCCAGGATAACTTATCCTGGGATAACTTGTTCCCAACCAAACGACCCCTTACAGATTAAGGATAGACGTACATGAAAGATCCTCTAAGATTACAGTTGTATGTATATTTATAAAAGAAAAGAAAGAGTTTAAGTTCATGTTTTCCATTTCAGTTTTGTTTGTGGATCCCATCCGATTGATTTCTCTTCTTAGGTGTACATGGCTCTTCTAAGATAACAGTTGTATCATATAAAAGAAAATTTGAGTTTAAGTTTATGTTTTCCATTAAGTTACCTATTTGAAAAAAAAAAGTTTATGCTTTCCATTATCATTTTGTTTATGGGTACCATCCAATTGATTTCTTTTCTTAAGAACTCCAGTTTGATATAGAGATGTGTAGAATACATGGATTTGCAAAAAAATATGTTTCACAATTTATTCTGTCACATTATTGTGAAGTTTGGGCGATGTTAACTTTCTATTGATTTAGTTCTTTGGGTAATGCTTTACTTCAAGGACAAGCAAGAACTGGAAGTGTAATCTTTGCTTTTTAGGGAGTTCATAAGTGCAGCAAAACAGTTGATGTTACTGCAATTGGATATCTTCCATGGTCAATGTAGGGTTTCAAGATATTATTTGTGAATTGCATTGAAGGGGCAAGAGGCCTTTTTCTGCTGGTGTAATGGTCTGGGCCTGCTGGATTGGTGGTGGTATAGAGTGTTGAAGAAGTTCTAATAAAAGTTCTATGAAATTTATCTGGTTTTAGCTAGTCAAGTGTGAACATAGACTTGCTATCACTTTCTTCAATATGGGTATTTTACCAGTTACTTTTCTCTGCCTTACTGCTTTGTAACTGGGAGTGCCTAAATATACTATACTCTATGTAATGCCTTAGGCCTTAGCATGAAGGAGTTTGTTACTTTCATTTGCTCTTTTTCTCGTTTGTTGCCCTTGTTATATGTTGTCTTAAGTGGACTATTCGTCCTTGCATCTCTGATGATTTCTGCCTAAAATTTCACGAAACGGTGTGACTGCTTTTTTTTCCATGTGCCCTTGGCCATGCAAACTAGTTTGCATGTTAATTAGAACTTCTGCTGCTTTTGAGGGAATGCCCATTTATCCCTTCTTTTCTTTTCTCTCTGAGGATTGAGTTGCCAGGAACTGCTTTTCCTAAATTTGGTCATGTTCTGTGGGAAATGCAATTACTTGCTGTTTGAGATATAAGAGAATATTCAACATTGTTTCATCAACAACATACCCAGTGAGGTCTGTGGAGGATGTGGTGTACACAGACCTTACCCCTAGTCCCCTACCTTAGTTGGGGTAGAGAGGAACATTCATTATTGTTTATTGAGAAAAATGCATATCCATGTAACACTACTGAAATTTTCCTCTTTTAAAATCCCTCTCCAGTAGAACTTTGAGTTTTACTCTTTAATTTCTATTAATCATTGGGCATGTTAATTGCAGGACTTGTATATTCATGTAGGTTGGCCTTTATATAGAAAATATGGTCATGCTTTTGAGGTGAGAATTTGTATCGATTTCCAAATATTTCTTTTCCCTCTTCTGATTGGCAAGATTCATCATGAAATTCTTGGTTTTGATTTCTAGGCATTCAAATTGGTTGTCAGTGATCCAGATTCAATACTTAATTCCCTCACTCGTGAAGTCAAAGAAATTGGTCCTGATGGGAAGGAGGTTGGTCTTTTGTCATATCATTTTCTAGGTTTATTTCGTCCAATGATGTCTAATAATATTTATTATCTTATCTTATCTTCTCTAGGTAACTAAAGTTGCTCCTGCTTTGTCCGAGGAAGTTAAAGATGCATTGGTAAAGAATATTAGGAGAAGAATGACTCCACAGCCATTGAAGATTCGAGCAGATATTGAGATGAAATGTTTTCAGTTTGATGGTGTTCTTCACATTAAGGTTTGTACATTTGGCATCATCATTTTCATGTTATTATCTATTTCTTTAACCAGTTGGTATCACTTATGCAACAATAACCCAGTGTGTACCCACCTGTGGGGTCTGGAGGTTGCATTTTCTTTATGCTGGTGTTGTTCAATAAAATGATACCACTACCTGTCAAAAGGGGATTTCTTTTCTCTAGTGGTTATATTTTGTTTGTAATGTTAGCCTGTTTTTGATGATTTTTTTCACGTCTGGTGCAGGAAGCTATGCGGAAAGCTGAGGCTGCTGGTAATGATGATTGCCCTGTTAAAATTAAACTTGTTGCTCCTCCAGCATATGTGCTCAATACTCAGACTCTTGACAAGGTAACTAACTGTTTATTGCATATAATTATGGTAGCCTGTTTTACTTGAGTAAAATGCTTTTAGTCTTCACCTTTTAAAAATATCAGTTTGATTTGTGCTTGGGACTTTTTATTGTTCTGAGGACATTATGGTCAACCACATGCAGTATATGTTTGTTCCAGTTTAAAGGTACATTATTTATTTATATAGACGGCTTGTTATGTGCAATTACCTCCTTCACCTTATTTTTGCTTAGGAGACTCTTTTTCTCTTGGCTCTCTACTTTATCTTAGCTGTTGCATATCCAATTCCTGTTTTATGAGTAATGCTTCCACTTACCTATTACAGTTTTATGGTCAAACAAGAAGGATGCCTGTTTGGATAATACTCACTGCTGTTGTTTTCTAGTACGCTCTAGCTGGATCCCTTATGCTTAGTATGATCCTTCAATGACCACCTCTTGTATTTCGTTTTATTTTTTCTCCCCAGTCTTCTCCACCACAGGATGATTCCGAAAAATCTTTTGGCTCTCTTTGTTTTTCCTGTGCTTATTTTCAAGTTAGGTGGTGAATGAATATCAACTTGACAGGATCATACTTTTGACTGTCATTTCTCTCTCAAGTGTGCTGTCACCTTTCAATGTGTTTTCCTTGTCTCACGCATCAACCATAGTTAATGTTAAAGGCTTAAAGATACTTCTAGGATTAATCTTTTATGTTGCTCACTGCTGGAAAGTGAAAAAAAGGATGGAAAATTACTTCGGTGGGCAATCGTTGAGCATAGTTCCTTCAAAAAATTCCAATTTGAGGAGAATGAACCTTCCTAAAAATCACAAGAGTAACGCAATCAATTCCCACTAGTTTCTTAACTGGTCAGAACTCACAAGTATAATCAGCTTAATCTTATATGCTAGACTAGGGGTGGGCATGATATGGGGAAACTTCAGTTCATGTAATTTTGGTTTTTGATTATTAAAAGTACTATACCATTACAATACCTAATTGATTCGGTATTAAAAATACTTCTATTGTTAATCAATTACAATAAAAGCACATTTCAATTAGGATAGAGTAGTCAAAGTACCAATGTCTAAATAAATAATTTTTGTTATACTATTTTATATATTTTCTAATATTATAATAATATATATGGATTTTATATTTAACTATATACTTCGGTACGGTATTTGGTATTTCGGTATTTTTTAATAAATACCGTACCAAAAATTTGAGTTGAGGGTTTAATGGAAACAACCCCTACCCCACAACGGTAGGGGTAAGGTTTGTGTACACCCTCCCCCTGACCCCATTTGTGGGACTATTACTGGGTATGCTGTTGTACCGAATACCAACAAATTTTAAAATGCTTACCAAAACCATAATACCGAAATGCAGTATCAAAAATCTCAGTTTTGGTATGATGGTAATTTGGTATCTAGTGTACCATGCCCACCATATGCTAGACCACTTCCAGCTGTTATCACTTACGAGGCTTCCACATTATGCCATTCTTATTATTATTTCTTGTCCCTAAAATTTATAATTTCAAAGGAAATTCAATTTGTTAGATTACAGATTCTATTTTATTTCTTTTGGCAGGAGCAAGGCATAGCAATCCTTACTAAAGCAATTGCAGCTTGCACCGAGGAAATAGAGCGTCACAAAGGAAAACTTGCTGTCAAGGAGGCTCCAAGAGCGGTGAGCTACCTTTTTTTAAAAAAAAAAAAAAATATGAGTGCTTTTTTATTTTCATCATAATTGTGGAATGTGTTTCTTCATACCTTTGAGAGACCTTAATTTGATAAATGCCATAGATTAATGGGGATATGAGATTGAGATGTGAAATTTGAGACCAGATTAACCATAACACATATTGTTGGAAAATCTCTTAATAATCATGTGATTGTTGGGGCAAGAAGCAGGGGGTTCTGTATCACAGATGCCATACTTGATTATTATGTTTACTTTGAAATTACTTCTGAACTAGTATAGCATGGTCCTTGATACATATATGTGGATGAAAATATGTATATTTAATTGAATAAAGTGCTCCTTCGATTTGTCTCTCTTTGCAAGGCACTGCTAGTGCTCCGGATGCTGACTTATTTAGACCGTCGTCATAATAGTTGATTCTAAAATCTCTAATTTGGTTTTGATTGCAATAGTATGTGGATGTACATGGGCAAAAGTTTTACAGTTAATAAAGGTCCAATCCTGATAATTTTAAATTATTAAGGACTTGTTTTAGGTTTTTGAATAAAACACTAATTGGGGAGAATTACATTATTCAACATATCAATTATAACTGAATATTGTGCGAGTTAGACCCCGTACATGGTCCTAGGAGAGTTTTGGAACATTGAATTGACTGGGGAATGGAACAATCTAATCAGGAACAAGATTAAAAGAAATGTATACATTCTCTGGCTATCTTTTTTTTTTAATCTACTTTTCTTGCTTTCTGTATCTTGTCTGTTGTTCTTGTTTCTTCTGTGGTGATTCTGATGTGACTTGTCTTTTCAGGTGAGTGAACGGGAAGACAAATTGCTTGCTGAACAGATGGCTAAGCTCGGTCGTGAAAATGAGGAGATCAGTGGTGATGAAGATAGTGAAGAGGAGGAAGATACAGGGATGGGAGAAATTGACGTGGAGAACTCAGGAACTGGAATTAGAGAGTAAAAATTGCGGCTTGTTTGAACTTGGATAGCACATTCTTCACAGATGCAGCTCCTACAGAACCTACCTCACCTTTTTTTCATTTCCTTTATTAGCCCTTAGTTTACTTTGGCAATTTTCCTTGACAAGCATTTAGTTTTTACATAAAATCAATCTTGCAATTTAAGTTTGTGCGGCTGTTTGATAATTCCAATCTTATTATACATTTTGCAATGAGAATGAACAACTCTACACCTTGTCATCTCAATTCTTCTTCTGTCACAAGTATATTTTGGAATAGCTATTCCAGATAGGCGGGATTAATGTTGAGCAATGGTTATGATAGAGCTAGTGAATGGAAAGCTTCAGTTTGTCGTATTTTTGAGAAGCTTGGAAAGTCATGCAATGTGTTATTATCTAACTGATGAATGCGTTGAGATATCGTTTGTAGTAGAAAATTCTGCTTCTTCCTACATATGCTCCACTAGTGTAGCAAATTAAGCTCAAGCAGGTGCCAGTGAACTAGGTTCGCTAGACAAGGTTCGTTTATATTTTAGCTCAGTTCAGCTTGCCTCATCGGTTCTGGTTGTAACTTGGTTTGGCCAGGTTTCGATTAGAGTTTGGTTAGACTCAGTTTGGCTTGATAAAATTAGGCCAGTTTGACCGAGCTGGAGATGAGACTAAATGGAATCACATGATTAGTGAGGATCCATACAACTAGCCCTAATTAGGTTGGGTTTTTGTTGTGCGACTGTGGAAGTTAAATTTGATGTTAAATATTTATTAAACTCTATTTGGATTTGACTACTTGCGTAAAAATTTAAACTGGAAAAATAATAATTTAAAAATCAATCTCATTTGAATCTAAACACTATTAAGTAGTTTTTATATTTTTCGTAATCAATTAGTAGTTTATGTGCATCAACTTTTCTGAAGTTGTAACACTACACTCGATAGCAAAAGCTACAAAGACTTTTCGCCTTTGCTCCAGATGTGTTTTACCATACCAAAGCTGGTCTCTAGCTCGACCCAAATTGGTATCGTAGCAAGCTTATTGAGTTTGGTTTGGCTCGGGCTCTTACTCAACTTGATATTGTAGTAAGCTCGGTTGCTCGAAGCATAGGCCTATTTAATATATCATCATTTGGAATTGTTTGTGATTTGGTTACTATATATCAAGCTTCTACAAGCTCATTTTTTCTTTCCTCAAGAGGCATATTTTCGTTTCATAGCAGTTTGGTTTCATCCTTCTCTGAGTCCTTTCCTTTTGTGCTTCTTTGCTCAAGTGGAGAGAGAGCGTGGTTGTTTCTCATTTGATCTGTCTTTGCTTCAGGGGTTAGTTGCGGGCTAAAGTTTCACCACTATAGTAGCGGCTAGCTCACCAACTGATAGAAATGCTGCTTCAGCAGAAGAAAAAAGCAGTACATTCTAAAGAAAAGCAACAAGCAGAATTTACTACACTTTGCTAATGACAAAAGTAAAGACACTAGCTTCAAAGCCACTCCAATGTAACTTCCATATATGATCGGTGTCTCTTTCAGGACCTAAGGAGTCATTTGTGCAAAATATTGAACACGAGGCTCAGGTCTTTGCACTAGAGTGCAGTATCCTTGTCACTCTCTCAGTCGCTTGAACTCAAAAGCTGATATTTCCAGATAGCGAACGTGATAGAGTCCTTTACAAGATGCAGAATTCACAGTAAACACCATCCTTAAATTCCTAATCTTTTCATCAGGTTCTTTCTAGTACATGCTATATAGGATTCACTAGAATGAAGATAGTGACCTATGCTCAAATTTTCAGTCATTCCATCACTTACTCTGTTCTTTTGTAAGTTTGTCTCTGGTGACATCTATGATACTCTAACTCTTTTCCTCCCTTGTGGGCTAATGATTGTCAATCTAACTGAAATGTAAGGCAACACTACGGTAGCGTTAGCAAGAATGGTATCAGCATTTTAATGACATCAAGTCTCCGGATACTAATAAAACCACCAGCTACTTCCCAAATGAGATGTGATGGAACTGGAGGCTGCAGCCACTTCTCCATCAGTGAGGATTTGAGGAAACAAATCTTGAAGGTTTATTGATATCCAGAAGGCAGGAAAGACTTTATCCAGAGTTCAATCACATACCAAACAAGGAATACCAGCAAATAATCAATGTAAGTTGATTTTCCTGTCAGTTCACATTCTTATTGAACCATAAAACTTGCATTACAAGAACACAAATTATTTACATTTAATACCGAGGCATGAGTTGGGGATCAAATCAACTCATGCTATACACTACAATAGGGTCACAGGGAAAGGAATGATTGTGGGAATGGATCATTTAACTTATAAAAAGGACTCCCCAAACGGAGTCATAATTCACAAAGACGAAAATGAACAAATACTGCTTGAAGTGTCGTTCATAAGCGTTCCATTGCCAGCTGAAACGATCCGGGAATAGCAACCAACTTCATCCCTATAAGAATAAGTTTGTTGAGTGGTGGCACCACCAGATAGAACATCATGATCTTGAACGACCATCCAACCATTGCATTTCTGCCGATTTATCAAGGAGATTGATAAATCCCCAATGGACTTCCTCTCCCTCCATTCATGGTCTAGGTCAGTAAGCATCAAGCTTGTATCATTCTCTGATGAAGGCGAATTCTTAGTGGTCATACTAAGTGGATATGTCTTTTTCGTAGTGGTCCGAGAAATCGTGATACCTGTATCAGACAGTACACTTACTATAGTCTCTTCTCTCACATTCTGTCTTACCCTTTTTTCAGTACCATTAAGATAGAACTTTATCTTATTCTTAAATTTCACTTCTCTAGAAACTATTGTGGTTAAATTTCCTGAAGTTGAATTCACCCACCCTGAAACCTTGCTCTTCCTCTTCATCTCAATCTCACATGACCCATCAAGTCCTCGAAAGCTTGACAATCGCTCAATGTTAAACTTAGGAGTACCATAATCAAGAACTTTAGCCTGAACTTCACATGGCAATGCGCAATTATCTACCCATAGATGCAAACTCCCATCCACTAACCAAAATGGGATACTATCCGCCACTCCAAGACTCAAAAAGTGGGATTTATCATCAAGCAAAAGCCCCAAAAAGGGCGTTAAATCAATATCATAAGAAGGAAGATCAAAGGCACCAATTGAAACCACTGGTTCCCAGAACAAAGGATTGATTCCTCCTGTGAAAACCACCGGAAATGGTACCAAAGATCCCACCAAATTCTCATCTATCTTCAACAAAACCTCCCTATACGCTCCATGTCCTCTCTTTGTGGTCAAATTATTCATCTTTATATATGAATCCGGTGGATTAGAGTACCAAAACTCATCATTCCCATGAAACGATACATAAATCTCCATCACAGCTTTATAAGTATTCCTAGGAATCACAACATTTTGCCCATACGATCCCGATTCACTCTCAATTCGAAACCAAAGCCCATTATCTCCATTAGCCGATACAGGCAATATCAAATCCGCTGGTCTGTCATCTGAACCCAGCAAACTTCCCATTTTGCTCGCTCCCATTGAAATCAGATTATCCACATAATCATCCAATTGAACCCCCGTAAGATTCTTAGCATCATAGTATAAAAAAGTAACATTCACATGATACACACCAGTAAAAATATCATTAACCAGATTTTCCAGCATAACAGAAAGAGTAATATTCTCCTTAACAAGAATCGAACTGTACTTGGTGACATCTTTCGCAACAGTCCAGTAAATTCCGTCATCGTTGGGCTCAGCAGTGCTGGTACGGAGAAGCTCAGCGCCGTCTAACCAAACGGCGGCAATACGGTCATACTGCTCCCCTTTGCAAGATGCTTTGAACTGGAGAACCACATGGGTCCATGAGCAATTGAGGGGAGGGGAGTAAGGGACGGAGACAGGTGGAAGGCCATATGTGTTACCGAAATTGTGGGTGAATGAGGGATGAGAGCAAGATGGAGTGAGGTTAGTGAAGGGTAATGGGTGAGTGATTTCGATGTATGGATGTGGATTACTGGTGTGGGGAAGAGTGTGTTTGAGAAAATGGGAATGGTGGTGTGGTAGTGATGAGGATAATGGGGCAATGAAGATGATGATGAAGAAGAAGAGAGAAGTAGTATTCATGGAGGTGCGCATTTTGGTAGGAAATGAAGAATCTATTGAGTTTGGGTTAGCAGAAGAGAAAGAGCAGAAGCTGAATTGGGGGTTTGACTTCTATACAATTCTCAATATATTGTAAGTACTACAACAGTCCAACTTATACGCAAAGCCAGTAGCTCACATGTCCAAGTTTTTAACTAATAGAGCAAATATATAATTTACTGCCTGTTTTATTTATCACTACGGATTTAGAGGTAAGTTATATCGGTGTTAAATCTTGCATAAATAATAATATCATGTTTGATAGTTGAATAGGAGGTAAATTGTAATTAATACATGAATAACAAAACACCGAATTACTCTATAATAGATATCAAAGAATCCAAAGGATTTAATTGGATGATTTTTAAATGAAAAATAAATAGAAAGAATAGAGACTTTTGGTGCAACAAATCTTTGTTTGAATGATTACCAAGTGACAAATTATGTGATGAACCTTCACTTGAATACTGTGCGAGTCATAACATAAAAATTTCTTTTTCTCCACCTGAGACAAAGTCTTCTGCTTGATTTAAGCTGTCTCGTCGAGTTACCGGATCAATCAAAACTGAACATTTGACAAAATTTTAATTGATTTATTGGAGTATGTCACTTGAAGACTTTGACTAATTTTTACCTTTACTTGACAACCTCATAATTTGGTGAAAAAAAAGAAGAAGACAACCTCATAATTTAATCACATAACAATTTTATTGATTTTTAATTTGACGTAGCACAGAGTACCACTTGATTCTGTTGATCCGTAACCAAAAGAAAAGTCGTTAACTTAGGACTTAAATTTTATACGGACTTCAACAATGTAGAACTTCAAAGATTTGTTGGAAAGGTAGGAAATTTATAGTTTGTTCATATTACTTGAATCACCTGATATTATACATATATTCATTAAAGTTGTACATCTGCATAGCCAAAAATCAAGATACGGAAGACGGCGAATTTGAAGGAATTACAGAAAGCACTGCACCCTCATCAACAAGTAGCTGCGTTATTTCTTCATAACCCAAAAATTTAGAAACAGAAAGTGGAGTGGCACCTTTCTTGTTCTTGGCATTTACATTGGCTCCTCTGTTCAGCAGCACTTCTACCGTCTGTGCACATCCGCCTTCGACTGCCATTTGCAGCGGAGTCTGACCTTCTATGTCCTGACATTCCAAGTCGGCTCCAAATTCAGCCAATATCATTACTGCGTCTTTTTTTCCTTTAATAGCTGCCATGTGAAGTGCTGCTAGACCATATTGATCGTGGAAGTTGGTGGTTGCTCCCTTTTCGAGAAGAGTCTCGAGTAGCTGAAGGTCTCCACGCCTTGCTGCATGTAGAACTGCTTCTCCTCTTTCGAGTATTGTAACGACTACCCCCTGATAATATTACACATGAAATTTTGAAATTGTTTTACGATATTTCCAGAAAGGTCACTATAATTGCAATGAAACTAGACTTCATACACATGGTAGTCATGGCAAATTTTTGGGCAGGCCTAATAGATTAAGGGGTGATAGACAGGGTAAATCACGGATACGCCTTTGCACCAGACCGTTTGCAGCCTAGTTTGAATTCCATTATGTGAGCATTTAGCAAAATAAAGATGCATGTATTATGAACTTGGATACAGAAGGTAACAAAAATAACTCATTTTAAATCTAAAACGCAGCCTGAGATCCAAACATTCTGCAATAACTTCATTTTCAAGATATTAAGTTGGGGACCTCGATAAAGATATTTACTCCCTTTCTTTCATCTTCATCATCTGTTCTACAAATAGCGACATCTCTTATATTTGAAAATTTGAAATTTTCAACTTCCCATTTACGGCAATAACATGTGTTGTAGTCATTGAAATGTCAAGACACACTTCTAAGTTCTAATAATGCAGTAATGCTTCCATAAATTTCTGTCTTGTCAAATACTCTGTTTAGTCCATTTCATATGTGATTTTTTTATTTTTTATAATCTATAATAAGTGAATTGTTGTAACTTTTTAAGTATATTTTAAAGAATAAGTAGTAACTTCTTTTTCGTTCACGAATATGTCATATCCAAATAATTCAATTAATATGAACGAGAATGATGTGTCAACCATGAAACAAAAAAATTGGGGACGTGGGACTTACGTGTCCCTTAGCTCTGGCGATATCAAGAGCTGAACGCCCAAGATGCAATTCAGTGAGAGTAGGGTCAGCACCCATTTCAACAAGCATCTTCACCATTTGACAGTCGCCATTAGCAGCAGCTCTGAACAAAGCTGTTCGACCATCTTTGCTTCTCGCATCCACTTGCGCACCTGCACCTATCAACGCCTTACCACTTTCCAATAACCCTTTACTCGCTGCTAAATGTAACGGCGTTCTTCCCTCCTTGTCTCTGCTATCCAACCACCTGCACCCTCCGTTCACTCTCAATAACCTCTCAATCTCTTCCCTCCGGTCATTCGCGACGGCGATATGTAACGCCGTCCATCCCTTGGACACCCATTTAACGTCGTTTGGTTCAGTACATGCGTCCACCTTCAGTCCACCTTCAATCAAAATATTCACCATGTCGTTGTTGTTATTAGGGAGCTGATTTGCTACTCGGAAGAGTGACTCTGCTTCCCGGGTTGAAAACTCGGTGAAAATGGATCGCTGCCGTTTGATAATATTCCTAACGGAATCACAATCTCCGTTACTAACGGCATGACGGAGAAGAAAAGGACCTACGAAAACCACCTTGAGTTTTATGTCATGAGTTGAACGATGCCCAATTGACTTGAACAAGGAGTTCACGATTTCGGATCGAGTCGACTCAGAAGATGAGTTGTGTTCTAGTTCGAGTTCTGACGCTATTGTTGTTCTAACGAGGAAGCGATCAGAAGGGGAGCGAGGGAAAGTGGGAGGGATTTGGGGTTGGGGCTTGAGAATCACTTGGAAAGAGGTTGAAGATAATGGTGATATTAGGCCACTGGGTGGATTGACAAGGAATTTGTGAGGAGAAGAAGTTTGAACTTTGAATGCTATTGGATAGGCTGCAGTAAGTGATCTGAGGTTCACTGTGGCTCGGCATTTGCAGCCTAGTGCAAAATCTATTCCTATTTCTGGTTCTGATACTTCCACCAATTTCTCCATCAATGATAATTTATGCTCCAATTTTGAAAGGGAATATGATTTCAAGATTCAAATTTCAAGATTGATACAGGGATATTACACAGACATCGGGTTATATACATACAAAAACGATGCATGTGATACTAAATAATGGGTACATGTGATTTCGTGGGGACCATACACAAGAGGTTGAAGAAAAACACAAAATCGGACAAAGAGGTAACACTCTTTGTTTTGACAATACGAAATGCAAGCCCTACCACTCTATTATACTTCGTTTCATTTTTACTTGTTCATTTTAGCAAACGAAGAGAAGTTTATTATTTTCATCCAATGCTATACTTATCATTAAATAACTACATAAAGTAATAGTAATCAAATCTAAATTTTCATAGTCAAATGAAGTTAAAGATGCATTAGTAAAAAATATTAGGAGAAGGACTCCTCCCTTGAAGATTCATGGATATATAGAGATGAAATGTTTTCAGTTTGATGGCGCTCTTCATGGCATCATTATTTTCATGTTATTATCTATTTCTTGAACCAGTTGTTATCACTTATAGAGATTGCATTTTCTCAACGCTTGTGTAGTTCAATAAAATGATACCATTACTAATCAAAAGGGGAATTTTTTTCTAGACGTTACATATTGTTTGTAATGTTAGCCATTTTTTGATGATCTTTTTTTACGTAAATTGAACTTGTTGCTCTTCCAGCACATGTGCTCAATACTCAGACTCTTGACAGGGTAACTAACTTTTTATTGCATTTAATTATGGTATCCTGTTTTACTTGAGTAAAATATTTTTAGTTTTCGCCTTTCAAAAATATCAGTTTGATTTGTGCTTAAGCTTATTTATTGTTCCGGGACATTTTTGTTACGCACATGCAGTATATGTTAGTTCCGACTTGAAGTACATTATTTGTTCATAAAGACTGCTTGTTATGTGTTATTATTACCTTCTTCACCTAGATTTTGCTTAGGAGACTCTTTTTACTGTTAGCTCTCTACTTCATCTCAGTCCATCCCTTGAAGCCGTACCCTCCCAGTATGTGTGAGCCTTCCGCTGATTGACAGAAATGCTGGCCGGAATTCGAGACTATCCCACCATGGATCTCTCCTACCACTACCTACTAGTGGATCAATTTAGGGACATGCTGATGTTGCTATTCCTCCCATCTCGATTATGCGAGTAACCCGTGATTGATAGTTCCATTTTCCACTGATGCTGGCCGATTGGGATATCAACAGTCGAACCCCACTGTGTTCATTCTTCACCCTCCTTCCAATGAAATCTATTCCATGGAGTTCAGAGACTCGGGACATAAAGGAGAGACCGATCGACCAACTTGAACAGATCCTTTCAGATTGAGTTCTTATTTCATGAGTAATGCTTCCACTTACCTATAAAGTCTTAAGGTCAAACAAGAAGGATGACTGTTTAGACTCATTACTGTTGCTTTCAAAAGGATGTTCTAGCTGGATCCCTTTTGCTTACTACGATCCTTCAAAGACCACCTCTGTTCTGTCATTTTTTTCTACCATCCACCACAGGATGCTTCCCAAATTTCTCTTGACTTTCTCTTTGATTTTCCTGTGCTTATTTTCAAGTTTTGTGGTAAATGAATATCAACTTGATAGGATCGTTCTTTTGATTACCATTTTCTTTTCTCTCTTAAGTGTGCTGTCACCTTTTCAATATGATTTGCTTCTCTCATGCATTAACTATAGTCAAATGTTAAAGATACTTCTAGGATTAATCTTATATATTGCTTCACTGCTGGAAAGTAAGAAAGAGAATGGAAAAATACTTTAATGGACAATCGTTGAGCATAGTTCCTTCCAGAAAATCTAGTTTGAGGAGAATGAACTTTCTTTAAAATCTTAAGAGTAAAGAATAATGCATACAATTTACACTAGTTTCTTAATTGAACACAAGTATAAGCAACTAAATTTTATTTGCTAGACCACTCCAGCTGTTATCACCTATCACATTATGATTCTTGCTGGTCTCTAAAATTTATAATTTCAAAGAAATCCAACTTGTTAGATTACAGATTCTAATTTATTTCTTTTGACAGGAGCAAGACATAACAAGCCTTACTAAAGAAATTGCAGCTTGCACTGAGGAAATAGAGTGTCACAAAGAAAACTTACTGTTAAGGAGGCCCCAAGAGCAGTGAGCGACCTTTTTTTATTTTTATAATGAGCTTTTATATTTTCATCATAATGGTGGAATGTGTGCTTCTTGTTTTATTGAGAGACATTAGTTTGATAAATGCCATAGTTCAATGGGGATATGAGACTAAGAATTGCCATAACACATGTTGGTAAATCTCTTAATAATCATGTAACGGTTTAGCCAAAAGTTAGGGGGTTCTATTTCACAAATGTCATACTTGATTAGCGTTTTTTACTTTGAGAGTACTTCCAATCTACTAGAACAACATGGTCCTTGATACATATATGTGGTTGGAAATATGTATGTTCAACTGAATAAAACGCTCCTTCGATTTGTCTCTCTTTGCAAGGCGCTGCTAGACGCTAGTATCTGGAGTCTTGATGCTTGCTAGTTGAGACCATTGTCATGTAAGTTAGTTCTAAAATCTCTAATTTGGTTTTGATTGCAATAGTATGGATGTACACGGTCAAGAGTTTATAACAATTAATAAAAGAGACTTCCAATCCTGATAAATTTGAATTGTGGACTTGTTTAGGTTTTCAAATAAAATACTACTCCCTCCGTTTCAAATTGAGTGACCTGTTTTGACTTGGCACGGAGTTTAGAAAGTAAAAAAGACTTTTGAATCGTGTGGTCTAAAATTAAAGATCTGTCAAATGTACCAAAATGTCCTTTAATCTTGTGGTTTTAAACATGGCATGTGGCTGAAATAAAAATTGCTAAAAAAGGAACGGGTCATTCTTCTTGAAACAAATTTAAAAGGAAAGTAGGTCAAACAAATTGAAACGGAGGGAGTATTAAATAATTGGGGAGAACTACATTATTCAGATTATCAATTAGAACGGGAACTTGTGTGGGTTAGACCCTGTACATGTTCCTAGGAGAGTTTTGGAACATTGGGTTCTCCAAATGGATTGACTGGAATTGAACACTTCAGTAAGGAACAAAAGTAAAAGAAATGTATGCATCTCTGGCTATCTTCTTTTCTTTTCTTGCTTTCTGTTTTTTCGCTCTGTTACTTATATCTTCTGTGGTGATTCTAATGTGGTGTATCTATTCAGATGAGTGATCAGGAAGACAAATTGATTGACGAAAAGATGGCTAAGCTCAGCCGTGGAAATGAGGACATCAGTGGTGATAAAGATAGTGAAGAGGAGGAAGATACAGGGATGGGAGAGATAGACGTGGAGAGCTCAGGAACTTGAATTAGAGAGTAAAAACTGCATCTTGTTTGGACTTGGATAACACATTTTTCATAGATGCATTTTCTTAATGCTGGTGTAGTTCACTACAATGATACCATTACCTATTTAAACGGGGATTTTTTTTCTTTCTAGAGGTTACATATTATTTGTAATGTTAGCCTTTTTAATGATCTTTTTGATGTCTGGTGCAGGAAGCTATGCGTAAAGCTGAAGCCGCTGGTAATGGTGATTGCCCAGTTAAAAGTAAACTTGTTGCTCATCCTGCATATGTTCTCAATACTCGAGACTCTTGACATGGTAACCAACTATTTGTTGCATATAATTTTGGTAGCCTGTTTTACTTGAGTAAAATGTCTTTTGTCTTCACCTTTTAAAAATATCAGTTTGATTTGTGCTTGACCTCTTTTTATTGTTTTGAGGACATTTTGGTCAAGTACATGCAGTATATGTTAGTTTTGGCTTAAACATACATTATTTTATTTATTTAGATAGACTGCTTGTTAAATGCTATTACCTCCTTCACCTTGATTTTGCTTAGGAGACTCTTTTTCCTCTTAGCTCTCTACTTCATCTCAGGTTTTGCATATCAAATCTTATTTAATGAGTAATGCTTCCACTTACCTATTGCAGTTTTATGGTCAAACAAGAATGATGTCTATCCGGATAATACTTATTACTGTTGTTTCCTAGGACGCTCTATCTGGATCCCTTTTGTTTACTATGATCCTTCAAAGACAACCTCTTCTATGTAATTTTCTCCCCAGTCCCCTCCTGTCACAACCTAAAAGCCAAGGTCATGATGGCACACACCCCGATAACCCCAAAATTGGTGTGTAAGCCCAATGAAATGACACACACAAGACTTCCAAAGGGAAGTCAGGCCACAACCAAAAAGAAACAACAAAGAAGATCCCAAAACTTGGTACATAAGTATAAAGAACATCTTATACATTTCTAGAATCTGGAATACATTTCAAGTATTTGAAAAGAAATTAAAGACTGTAAATGATAGATGGAGATGACCTCATCACCACAACTCTGAAAGAGAAGAAATCGCTAGATCCAATCAATCGCTACGAAGAGCACCTTGACTAGGATCTACACAAAGGATAATAGAAATAGGGGTGAGTACAATCCACATGTACTCAGTAGCTTAGACCGACTGGGTATAAGCAACTAATCAAACTTAAGAAATAAACTATAAAATGCAGAAGTCTCTTTCAAGCATCAATCAAAGATATAAGCTAGGATTAAGTTTGCAACCTTAATCCATAAATTAACCTCATGTTAAATAGCTCAGATCCATGACTATATAGTAGAAAAACAATGCAAGACACCAGACCCACTAAATTAAATTAGCATCCAACTCCATAATCACATCCCTAGAATCGGGGTTTTAGCTAAACATCATAAAAGGAAAAGAAATTATATCCATTATATTTTCAGCCATTAAAATGTTGATAATCAACAATAATCTTCAACACCACTTTGAATTTAACCCTCAATCGTCAATTACAGGATTGTTCAAAATCCTTCGGCTAAGAGAAAAGTAGAAATAGTCTATTTCTCCCCATGAAAAGCTAGAATGGGTAAAAGATAAAAGTTCAGCCGTCAAAAAGATACATTTTCTCTCTCCTTTGCGCTATTTATAATTTTCCCAAAAATTAGTTCGAAATTCCATGTGCTACCTAATCAGTTACATTAGTTGGGCTAGCCTACATGATACAGCGAATCGATGTTCTGTTCTTCAGCTCACCCTTTCTTGGTTTCAGGCTTCAGGTGTTTGAACCTCAATTGACGAACTTGATTGAGTCAACCTTTCACATTCAGCAAAGGGAAAAAGGACAAATATACCCCTGAACTATCATAAATGATATGTTAATACCCTCCGTTATACTTTAAGGTTGTATATACCCTTACCGTCAATATTTTGGATCATCTATACCCGTAAGACTAACAAATTGACACATGACATCATCTAAATAACTTACCTGATTTTATTTATTTATTTATCCAAAAAAATTGAAAACCCACCCATTTTCTATACTTTACCCACCCATGGCCCAAATTAAAATATCATGACATTTAAAACTAAAAATAAAAAACATAGCTTTTCATCTTCATTAAAAATCAAATAAAAGGAAAAATGTTCTTCAATTCATTTTCCAAATCTCACAAACAAAAACCTAGAAGCATATTATTTCAATCAAAATCAAGAAATCAATTTCATTTTTTTTTGTTCAAATTAATTTATTATTTGTTGAAAGGGGTTGAGAAAATACTACCACCATTGATGGACAAAGCTTCAAGCTTTAAAGTGGGTCTACATTCAAATCGAAAATTTCAAGCTCAAATCGATTTGTTATTGTTGAAAGGGTTTGAGAAAATACAACCACCATTGATGGACAAAGCTTCAAGCTTTAAAGTGGGTCTACAATCAAATAAAAAATTTCAAGCTCAAATTGATTTGTTATTATTGAAATGTGTTGAAAATATTTTTGAAATAGATGATGTATAAAACACCCAATAACCTAGATTCCTACTGTGCTAAATGAAGATGAATTTAATTTTTTTTTGTTTAGCAAGCATAAAGCTACATATTTAAAAAAATTGAAAGACACAAGATTCACATAACTTGCAGGGATGTTAGTGAAAGTGAAGAAAATAGTAGTTTTAGTGAACAAGTCATCTTCTTCCTTGAAAGATGAGTTCTTGATTCCATGGTTATGGTGGGTTGAGAAGAATAAAGGGATGATTTTTGATGAAAATGAAGTGTGGATTTTAGCACCACCCATTTTGGTTGTGGGTCGGGTGGATTTTTAATTTTTGGGTAAAAAATAAATAAAATAATTGGGTAAATCATTTAGATGCTGCCATGTGTCCATCCGTTAGATTCAAGGATATATACAACCCAAAAGAATGACGGTAAGGGCATACACAACCTTAAAGTATAACGGAGGGTATTGACATACCATTTATGATAGTTCGGGGGTATATTTGTCCTTTTTCCCTTCAGCAAATCGTTGATTACCACCTTTACTCACCCATTCAACCTTCATTTTAACTCCGTAGTCTGTCACATTCGGCGATGGAGCTTTTAGCTCGCCCAACTTCTTTGGTGAATTGTTGTTTACACTTTGCATCGTCGACCTGCCTTGAATATTTTCAGAAGTGAACAATGTCATTTTAGGTGAGGTCCAAACCTATTGGGCGATCCGCCCATTGTGATAGGCAATCCTTAGCAGGGAGTTTACCCTCTCTTTAATGTTTTGTCTCTTTTCACAAATTCATTTTTGCCTTGTCTTTTAGCCTTCATAGCTATAAAACATCAAAATATCATCAGATACAGACATAAATAGTCATTGAGGACACTATTTGTTGAACTAAAAAGGCCTCAAATGAGTTAAAATTTCAGGCTTATCAGTTCCCACCATCCAATGGGAACCAATACATTTTAGTGACGGTGAATTATGTGTCTAAGTGGGTTGAGGCTGTAGCTCTGCCCAACAATTATTCAAAGGTTGTTATTAAGCTTATGAAAAAACAGTCACCAGATTTGGGACTTTAAAATCTATTATCAGTGTTGGAGGGAAACACTTCATAAATCAATTGGTGATGAGAAATCTATTGGCTAAGTATGAGCTTTGCCATAAGGTGGCTACAACTTACCACCTGCAGACTAGTGGCCAAGTGGAGGTATCAAACAAAGAAGTGAAGCAGATCCTACAGAAGACTATGAGTGCACAGAGAAAGGATTGAGCTCGGAAGCTTGATGATGCACTATGGGCATACAAAACACCAATAGGGACATGCATGAGACATGCAGCAAACCCAGGAATGCAACCTGGGTGATCAGGAAAATAATTGAATCCAGGAGAATTATTATGCAAGCACCAGGACTTCAGGGTAATCTACATACAAGACTTGAAATGCTGACAATAGGGGCAAGGTTTTCTATTAAAAAAATGTATATTGCTGAAATGCCACAATGCCCAAAAGTACCATGGAAGTGTATTACTCTACAAACAAGCATTCACCCTAGACACAAGTTTATCTTATGGCTGGCTTTGCTAAGAGACTAGCCACTGTTGACAGACTTGCAAAGTTTAGGGTGCAGGTTGATTCTATATGTGTGTTTTGCAAGGCTGCAATGGAAACACAAGATCACCTATTTTTTGACTTCCTCATTACAAGGCAGCTATGGTACAGAATACTGACATGGCTGGGATTTACAAGAACCATTGGGGATTGGCAACATGAGGTAGATTGGATCATCAGCTGGGCAACAAAAAGGGCATGACAAGGTGCTATCATTTGTTGTGCCTTTGCAATGGTGATCAATGTTATATGGAGAGAAAGGAATATAATCAGATTTCAAAAAGGTAGTTACCAAATTGACAGAGTGTGCAAGGAAATAACTATACATATACACATCAAGGGCAAAAATCAGAAAACCTGGTGCTCACAGTTGCAGAAACTAGCTCCAATACCATGAAGTCCTGTAGAGTTGAATAGTTAGCTGATATTGCTGTTTTTTTTATTTTGATTGTTTTTTTCTATATCAGTTCCTTTAGAATGTATGTAATGAGAAGTGACTCCTTAGGCATGTAAGAAGTGAGTCCTGCATAGAAATTTTCTTTCTTTTGAGAGACACCTGGTCAGCAAGTGTCTAAATCTGTAAATATTCACTTTTTGGAAATAAAATCTTTATTTACACACAAAAAAAAAAACACCAATAGGGACTTCTCTCTATCTCATAGTGTTTGGTAAGGTTTGCCATCTTCTAGCAGAGTTAGAACACCAAGTGTATTGGGCAATCAAGAAGCTGAATCTTTACCCTGAGTTGGCCAGTAAGAAGAGGATAGGGCAACTGCATGAACTTGAGGAGTTTAGGCTCCATACTTATAAGAACGCCAAACTATATAAAGAGAAGACGAAGAGGTGGCACGACAAGCACGTCGTCCCTCCCACTTTTGACCCTGGCCAGCAAGTCCTACTCTTTTAACTCTCGACTAAAGTTGTTTCCTAGAAAACTAAGGTCTAAGTGAAGTAGGTCATTCGAAGTGGTGAGGATGACGCAAGATGGTGATGTAGTGCTAACGAACAAAGACAAGAGTTCCACGTTTTTTGTGAATGGACAGCGTGTCAAATATTACTTCGGGAATGATTTGGATCAAGATCAAGAACACTCGAGTTGAATGATGAGTAATTCACGAGCTGGGTCGAGCTGCGATTTTAAACTAGGCGCTACATGGGAGGTAACTTGTGACCTGCTGTATTAGATGATGTTTTGTTTTGTTTTCTTAATTTTGATTTTTAGGACTTAGTTTAGATTTTCAATTGATTGTAATGGTTAGGAGCTTTATAAAATTAAAAAAAAGAAAAAAAAAAAGAAGAAGAGTCGAGCCACAACAAAAAATAAGGCGTTGGATGTGTGAGAAATATAGAAAAATAATATTTTATTGAATTGTTGTATCTACATTATTACATAGAGACCCTATTTATAGACACTACAATAGACTCATTTTCCAACTAGGACACTACAATACAATCATTTTTTAAGGACACTACATACTACTATTATTACTATTCATATTCCTATTCTAAGTAAGATTGTCTATACCTATTACTATTCTAACACTCTCCCTCAAGCTAGTGCATACAAATCATATGTATCCAGCTTGTTATAAATGTAATTAATACGAGGACTGATGAGGGGTTTCATGAGAGATCTGCAAGTTGATCACTCGACTTCACAAAATTGACAGTCAATCACTATGTGCTTAGTCTTCTCATGAAATACTAGATTTGATGCATAATGTCAGTCAATCTCAATGTGTTTGGTCTTCTCATGAAATACGAAACTTGATGCATAATGTCGATAATACATAGAGTGATAAAATCACAGTGTTGAACTTCCCAAACCAAGCTTGCAAAGACTGTTTCAGACCATAGACTACTTACGCCATCGACATACAAGGCTAGTAGACTCCCCTGAGCAACAAAACTAGGTGGTTGCTCCATATAGATTTCTTCATAATGCAGCGATCGCCGGAAAGTGCTCAGAATCTAGTATAAAGTATATGGATCGTGTTGGAATCAATAGATGAGTCAATCTTAAACAAGAAAGTCATCGAAAAACTGGTCAAAACATGCTCATACGTCGGAGTATTAGATTTGATGGTTGAAAGTAGTCACAATCTAAGAAATAAAATTATATGGGTGGGGTCAAAATGATGTCACGACCCTACTTAAAAGAGAAATTATATGGATAGGGTCGGAATAATAGCACAACCCTATGCAAATCAGATTTGAGGAATCACCGGAAACACGAGTCAAACTACGCAAATCAAATATGAGGAGTCACCAAAAAGACACACGGTGTTATACAAATTAGATATGAGAAAGTATTTCGAAAAAATCCACGGTACTACGCAAATTAAATATGAAAAGTAGTCTGGAGAGATGCATGGTTCTACGCAAATCAAATAATAAAAGAAAAAATAGTCTCCGGAAGGATGGCACGGTGCTATACATATAGGATATAAAAAAATAGTCACCGGAATGATGGCAGAGTGCTACACAAATTAATTATGAAAATATAGTCACCGGAATGATGGCACGGTGCTACACAAATTAATTATGAAAAAGTAGTCTCCAAAAAAATGACACAGTGCTACATAAATTAAATATGAAAAAGTAGTCACCAGAAAGATGACACTGTGCTACACAAATTAGATATAAGAAAGTAGTCATCGAAAAAATACACAGTGACCCAACTTTTGCTAACATAATCGTTGGCCAGACGGATGATATATATGAGTAATAACCACCCGCCGGCAGTGAAAGTTTTTTGATTCTCTACCAAGATCGTAGAGACTCTGATACCATGTGAGAAATATAGGAAAACAATATTATTGAATTGTTGTGTCTAAATTATTACATAGAGACCCTATTTAAAGACACTACAATAGACTCCTTTTCCAACTAGGACACTACAATACAATCCTTTTCTAAGTAGCTAGGACACTACAATACAATCCCTTTCTAAGTAGCTAGGACACTATATACTATTCCTATTTATAATCTAAGTAGGATTGTATATACCTACTCCCTCCGTCCCATTTTATATGAGGTAGTTTGACTCGGCACGAAGTTTAAGAAAGAAATGAACTTTTAAAATTTGTGATCCAAAATGAATGATGGAAATTTGTGTGACTGTAATCATTTCATTAAGGGTAAAATAGACATTTTATAGTTAAACTGTTACTTAATATAGAAATGTGTCATTCTTTTTGGGACTGACTAAAAAGGAAAGTAAGTCATATAAATTGGGACCGAGGGAGTATTACTATTCTAATAGGATGTGAGGCAACCCATTTTCTTTCTAACTTTTTGTTGTGTTTGCTTCAATTGTAGGGATGATGAATTGCTTAGGACTATAATTGAAGAATTTAGGCAAGTACACATTTGAACTNNCACAGTGACCCAACTTTTGCTAACATAATCGTTGGCCAGACGGATGACATATATGAGTAATAACCACCCGTCGGCAGTGAAAGTTTTTTTATTCTCTACCAAGATCGTAGAGACTCTGATACCATATGAGAAATATAGGAAAACAATATTATTGAATTGTTGTGTCTACATTACATAGAGACCCTGTTTATAGACATTACAATAGACTCCTTTTCCAACTAGCTAGGACACTACAATACAATCCCTTTCTAAGTAGCTAGGACACTATATACTATTCCTATTCATAATCTAAGTAGGATTGTATATACCTACTCCCTCCGTCCCATTTTATATGAGGTAGTTTGACTCGGCACGAAGTTTAAGAAAGAAAGGAACTGTTAAAATTTGTGGTCCAATATGAATGATGGAAATTTGTGTGACTGTAAATCATTTCATTAAGAGTAAAATAAATATTTTATAGTTAAACTGTTACTTAATATAGAAATGTGTCATTCTTTTTGAGACTGACTAAAAAGGAAAGTAAGTCACATAAATTGGGACATAGGGAGTATTACTATTCTAATAGGATGTGAGGCAACCCATTTTCTTTCTAACTTTTTGTTTTGTTTGCTTCAATTGTAGGGATGATGAATTGCTTAGGACTATAATTGAAGAACTCAGGCAAGTACACATTTGAACTCGAAAAAAACAGAAAAAAAAAGAAGAGGAGAATGTTTGCGTCGAAACAGTTAAGTCCGTAGTGACTCCGTGCTGCTTACCTAAGGGGCAAATACAATTTCGATGGGATTTAATTTCCTCTTCGAAACAGGGAAGTCCGTATCAAATCTGTATCATGTACCTGAAGAGGAATTTTCCTTTTTGATGAGAATTAATTCCCAGGCCTTAACAGGGGAGTCCACGACAACTCTGTGTTGCAGACTTGAGGTAAAATTTTCGAATTTCATTAAAAAGATGGGTTTCAACCTGTCTTACCTTAGAAGAACCCGACCCATTCCCCTTTTTAACCCCCCAAATTCCCCCACTCCCTTCAAATTTTTCACGCAAATTTCCCCTCCTCCTCAAGGTCTTGCTCCAAATCCGTGACACGGAGTTGCTTTCACCGACAAGTCTTGCTTAATTTTATCTTCTTCAACACTGAAGGTATGCTTCTAACTAGTTTCTTATCTTCTTGGACAAAGTTGTGTGGTGATCAACATGTGAGTTGTGCTAATTTCGAATTTATGCTTGATTTGCTTACAATGGGTGCATTTATGTTCTTAGGGAAATGGATTAAGTCTTGCACCTGTCATATGGGACCCTTGAATGTATACCCACATACCTTAATTTGTTTGATGTTTGAGAGTGGATTTTGCGGATAAATTGAGCTTGATATAATTGTGCAAGGCCTTGTTTGTGTTGTGTGAAGTCTTGACTCTTGAGTAACACAATAACACTGTCATGATGCCTTGAATGAAAATTTTCTCTGGATAGCTTGAAAGAAATTGGGGGTTTGACATTCTTGTTATTTCGAATTCTTGAGTAGATTCAATTAGTTTGGCGTCAATTGTTTGCTAAATTTCCACCTTGAGCTATATATGACTTGCTTGAACGTGTTGAAGAAAGTTCGAGTACCTTCTTGTTTAGGTGACTGACGTGTTAAAAGAATGAGTGTGGGGTGGTTTCTTGATCACCTACGACTCTTGAGTGTCACGAGATTTATCTTGGGCTGATTAAGTGTGTTACTGTTGGTAAGAAACCATGTCTAGAAGTCAGTGACCGGGCAAGGAGGTGGCATCCTCACGCCACCGGAAAAGGGTCCGAGTCGGAGGCAATGTTCCTCCTGCACTCAACAGGTCCCTGTGGACAAACTCACCGTTTCGACCTAAAAGCAGTGACCAAAAAAGGGAAGAGCTTGAGGCGAAATACTTCTCTGACGTGTGCATAGACCGCGACAGCTTGGTTAGGGACTTCCCCCCAAATCATGCATCGAATTCAGGAGCTCCATGGAGTTCATCTTTGCCGAGCCGACTGAGTGCAACTTGCACCTTGTCCGAGAGTTCTATGCTAACTGTGAACTTGAGGCGAGGTCACACATTGTCAAGGTGTGGGACACCAATGTCACCCTCACTCCATTGTTGTCGAATGAGCTATTGCGTACCACCCTCTTGTGCTGACGGACTTGTAATCAAAAGTGTCTCTATACATTGTAAACACAAAAGATTCATCGTTTCTATCATGAATCTTTGTTATGTTGTTATTAAAAGAATAAATAAACACAAGCAGTCTACGGAAGTCTGAAAAATCACAATTATTGTCTCCTTGTATTCGTTTGTTAGTTAAAGAACTTCGACCAAAAGTGTAGTACTCCTTCATACTACTTTGCTCGTTGCGTTAAAAATAGTTGTTTCAATTTATTTGTTTAACTTATGTAATTAAAAGAATTTTGTAATTTTTTTATCCTTGGTATTAAATAACGATATAAAGTAATATAGTGGATAGATTTAGAGTTTCAAAACATTATTAAAAGACTAGTTAAATGTGTGTACTTTGCATGTGTATGTCACATTAATTAATAGTAAATATATACAAAAATAATAAAATCTAGTGTGCGTACTTTGTACGTGTGTCTCACGTCAATTAATAAAACTATATACAAGAAGAATAAAATTATTAGAAAATAACAATTGGAGTTAAAATAAATGTTACGTCTATCTAAATGATAAGAGTTTTATATAGGAAGGTTTAATAGTTATTTTAAAAAGTTGTTGACATGACAAAAAGATCAATCAACATTTCTAAGAACCTTCATGCTTTTAAAATATATTTTTTTCTAAGAACCGTCATGTTTTTAAATATATTTTTAGTTAAGTATACGTGTTTTGCAAGTATGTATTATTAAGTACAAAACCCTAATAAATATAATGTAATATTTTAAGATAAAAATTGTACTTAAAGATATGCTCCTCTTTAATTTTACGTATTTTCCTCTTTAAGATAAAAATGTATGCCTTGTGCTAAGACGAATGTAAAAGTGCATGCTGAAAATATTCTAATTCCATTAATAATATTGACAATAAATCAATTAATGAAATTATGTAAGAGAATTACATAATAATCAAATACGCGAACTACATCAACTCTCGATGGACCTTTAAAGTACGATTGAACTCAAATTATGATCATGTTGTTGGAATCGAAACAACATAGCGTCGTATGAAAGCTAACAAAATAAAATTATAAAAAAAGAACTCAATATATTAAATTGAGTTGATCAATTGACCTACATATATGATTGATATATGAAGAGAAAAAAAGCATTGAGAGAATCTGTAGACATTGAAATTTTGTGGGACTCTACAAGACGTGTTCAATTCGAATTGAGACTCTCGAATGTGTGTTCAGTTTCAATTAGAATTTTTGGAGGCTACTCAACCATAAATCCTAATTTATGCTTATATAAAGGGTACTAAATTCCCTTAAAAGGCATCTCAAAAATTCTATAAAGAGATCGAAATCTCAATTATTCCGCAAATTCATTGAATATTCATATAGAGGTCAAATCTAAATCATCCTAGTTCAAGAAATATGCCACTAAAGGCCCTCAAATCATGGATAAATCTTATGAGACGAGAATCAAGGGAGGAACAGAATTGTACCCGCAATAATTATCAATAAAATATTCATGTTTCTTCAGATTTTATTTGTGTGGTTGATTTATTTTCCATATGTTTAAAATTTGTTGCAAACAAATTGGCACACCCAGTGAGACCAAATTTGCTCTTCATCTCTTCTCTCATAAATCAAATCTGAAATTCTGAAGCTGCAAATGTGGAAGAATGAGTACTTCAAGCCTTGTCTTTGAGTTTCATAGAGTTTACACTCCGACAAGCCTTGAAGCAGGGGGCATCTACAGACATTGAAATTTTTTATGACTCTACAAGACGTGTTCAATTCGAATTTGGACTCTAGAAGGTGTGTTTAGTTTCAATTAGAATTCTTGGAGGCTACTCAACCATAAAACCCTAATTTATGCCTATGTAAAGGGTACTAAATTCCCTTAAAAGACATCTCAAAAATTCCATAAAGAGATCAAAATCTCGAATATTCCGCAAATTCATGGAATATTCATATAGAGGTCAAATCTAAATCATCCTAATTTGAGAAATACGCCACTAACAGCCCGCGAATCATGGATAAATCTTATGAGACGAGAATCAAGGGAAGAACAGAATTGTACCCGCAATAATTATCAATAAAATATTCATGTTTCTTCAGATTTTATTTGTGTGGTTGATTTATTTTCCATATGTTTAAAATTTGTTGCAAACAAATTGACATGCCCAGTGGGACCAAATTTGCCCTTCATTTCTTCTCTCATAAATCAAATCTGAAAATCTGAAGCTGCAAATGTGGAAGAATGAGTACTTCAAGCCTCGTCTTTGAGTTTCATCGAGTCTACACTCCAACAAGCCTTGGAGCAAGGGGCGTTTGTAGACATTGAAATTTTGTGGGACTCTACAAGACGTGTTCAATTCAAATTGGGATTCTAGAATGTGTGTTCAATTTCAATTAGAATTCATGGAGACTACTCAACCATAAACCCTAATTTATGCCTATATAAAGGGTACTAAATTCCCTTAAAAGGCATCTCAAAAATTTCATAAAGATATCGAAATCTTGAATATTCCGCAAATTCATGAAATATTCATATAGAGGTCAAATCTAAATCATCCTAGTTCGATAAATACGCTACTAACACCCCTCGATCATGGATAAATTTTATGAGAGGAGAATCAAGGGAGGAACATAATTGTACCCACAATAATTATCAATAAAATATTCATGTTTCTTCAAATTTTATTTGTGTGGTTGATTTATTTTCCATATGTTTAAAATTTATTGCAAACAAATTGGCACTCCCAGTGGGACCAAATCTGCCCTTCATCTCTTCTCTCGTAAATCAAATTTGAAAATCTAAAGCTGCAAAGGTGGAAGAATGAGTACTTCAAGCCTTGTCTTTGAGTTTCATCAAGTCTACACTCCGACAAGCCTTGAAACAGGGGGCATTTGTAGACATTGAAATTTTGTGGGACTCTACAAGACGTGTTCAATTCAAATTTGGACTCTAGAAGGTGTGTTCAGTATCAATTAGAATTCTTGGAGGCTACTCAACCATAAACCCTAATTTATGCCTATATAAAGGGTACTAAATTCCCTTAAAAGACATCTCAAAAATTCTATAAAGAGATCAAAATCTCGAATATTCCGCAAATTCATGAAATATTCATATAGAGGTCAAATCTGAATAATCCTAGTTTGAGAAATACGCCACTAACGGCCCTCGAATAATGATAAATCTTATGAGAGGAGAATCAAAGGAAGAACAAAATTGTACCCGCAATAATTATCAATAAAATATTCATTTTTCTTCAAATTTTATTTGTGTGGTTAATGTATTTTCCATATGTTTAAAATTTGTTGCAAACAATTGGCATGCCTAGTGGGACCAAATTTGCCCTTCATCTCTTCTTTCATAGATTAAATTGGAAAATCTGAAGCTGCAAATGTGGAAGAATGAGTACTTCAAACTTCATCTTTGAGTTTCATCGAGTCTACACTCCGACAAGCCTTGAAGCATGGGGCATTTGTAGACATTGAAATTTTGTGGGACTCTACAAGACGTGTTCAATTCGAATTGGGACTCTAAAAGGTGTGTTCAGTTTCAATTTGAATTCTCGGAGGCTACTCAACCATAAACCCTAATTTATGCCTATATAAAGGGTACTAAATTCCCTTAAAAGGCATCTCAAAAATTCCATAAAGAGATCGAAATCTCGAATATTCTGCAAATTCATGGAATATTCATATAGAGGTCAAATCTAAATCATTCTAGTTCGAGAAATACGCCACTAACGGCCCTCGAATCATGGATAAATCTTATGAGATGAGAATCAAGGGAGGAACAGAATTGTACCCGCAATAATTATCAATAAATATTCATGTTTCTTCAGATTTTATTTGTGTGATTGATTTATTTTGCATATGTATAAAATTTGTTGCCAACAGAATCATCTCCCATCAACAATATTTTATTGGAGGACTACATTATGGATATTATTGTATTTTTTAGAAAATAATAATCCTCAATTTATAGAATTTCAAAATCCTTTCTTCCAAGTAAGACCTACCCAAATAGAAGAATTTTATTTTCTCGCATAAATTATTTATCAGTATTAGAATATTATGGGTATATATATATATGCGCGTGTGTTTTCTTCACGTTTTGCTTTACATTTGATGAACCTATTCTACTTTCATTAGTTAGTTTAGTATATAAATGATTGCATTATGCATAAGTTAACAATACGTAATTGAGTTTAAAGTTGTTAGGATTTTTAATGTAGTTCAAATAAAGAAAGAAGTAAAATTTTAGTCAATTTTAAAAAATAAATATTTAGAGGTCTTATCAATTACAAATAAATAAATATTTAATAATTATAACTTTAATTATTTTCGAAGTATAAATATTAGAATAATAATTAAATACTAATAATTATTTGATGAAATCTCTTTATAAAAATAGAGGATTCATAAAAAAAAAAGACACTAATTAATATTTTATCAGGATTTCCCATATATCCATATATTTTAATAGTAGTTCTTTTCCCATATATTTTAGGAGGACATTAGAAACCTTCACCTACTTTCAAATTCAATCACGTACACAAGCAAAACTTCTCATGTTTCCATATATTTTAGTTCACATATATTTAAGACTCACGTACATAAGCAAAACTTCCCATATTCGTAAGAGTCTTCCTAATTATTCTAGGATCCCTTCACGTACACAACCTTCCCATATCTTTATTAGAAAATTTTCACACATTTTATCTATTGAAGAGTTTTTTATGAAGGAAAAAAATTTAATCAACATTTCTAAAGAACTTCATGTTTTTAATATATATATATTATAAAATGATGAACTTCTACAATACAGTACACCAAATACTGGCATAAAAAGTAGGTAATTTTACGTAAAGAAAACGAATACCGATAACAATTATAAGTTAAAAAAAAAAACTAACAAAAATTAACGGTTGTTACTCCATTCATTCGCTTTTACTAATCATATTTGGACTTGGCATACTCATTAAGAAAATAATGATTGACATGACTATTTTATCGGACTATCCCTATTAATTGATATTTAGTATAAAATCTTTTTAATATAATTTGGAAATAAGTAATTGATGATATGAGTAAAACTTGAGAAAAAGTATTTTTCCTTCCTATGTTAAAGGTGACAAGTAAAAGTGAAAAAATATTTTTTGAAATACAAGACAAGTAAAATTGAATAGTTCTTATGCACTTTTACTTTTCTTGTCCACTATTTTAAAAAGAGATAACTATAAAAAACACACCTAAACTATCTCCTTTTTTGAGTTTCATACCTAAATTATTAGGAGTGTGAGTTTCATACATAAACTTTCACTTACTAGTTTAAGAACTACACATCAATGGTGTGTGTAATACACTCTCTCTTATTTGAAAAAACCTTGACACATGACATTCCACATGGATAATATATTCCGCCTTGACAAAAATTAAATAATAAATTATTAGTATTAAATAAAAATTAAAGATTAAAGTATTACTATCCCTAAAAAATATTTTTTTACCCCATTCCACCACCTCCCTCCCCCCCACAATCCCGATCCTTTTATTTTTTTAAATGTTTGTAAAATACATTTAAAAAATTCATACTACACCCCCCCCCCCCCCCCCCCAACCACCCACTCATTCCCAAAAACAAATTGATATTATTTTATTAAAAATAAAATAAAATTCTATCCCACCCTATCTAATCCTCCACTTCAATATTTTTTTATTTTTTTTTACATTTTTGTCGTTTTGTGTTAGATATGTACATATATTTTAGGAATATTTTTCTACTTGTGTACCGAATATTACATAAATAAAAATTTTATTTTAAAAAAAGTTTTGCGGCGGCCAGTAAAAAAAACTTTCTTAAAAAGGTATGTATATATCTAACACAAAACGAGAAAAAGTTTGAAAGTGGAAAGTTCGGTGGAGTGGAGTAGAATTTTTCATTTTTTTAAAAAATATCTAAATTATTATTTGAAGGGGGAGGGTAAGATGAAGTAAAAAAAGTGTAGTACACACACCAAGAAGAGAGTGTAATAAAATAGAGAGGTGTGTTTCTCAAACTAGTAAGTGATAGTTTAAGTATGAAACTCACACTCTCAATAATTTAGGTATGAAACTAAAAAAAAAAGGGATAGTTTAGGTGTGTTTTTGACACTTATCTCTTTTAGAAATAGATTTTCTCTTTTACTTATAACTTTTAACATATCAATTTTTGTAATGTTATATCTTGTAATGACCCTCTAGGTCACTTGCTCTGTAATGAGATATTTCGGCACTAAAGGCTTTCCTAGAACTATCCCAAGTCATATTTGACTTGTTTGGACTGACAGTTCTGTCAACTGGTCGTTCGTTTGATTTTTATGTAAGTTTCTATGTTTTGGAACTCTTGAAGTTTAAACGGTTGACTTCAATCAAAACTTTCAAGTAAACGACATCAAAATATGGTTTTTTTGGTTCTGTTAGCTTCAGAACATTGAGTTTTGTGTAGGAAGACCTTTGGTTCAGGTCCCAAGGCCTTGAGCTCATTTTGAGCTACCTTGTGGATTTTGGCTAAATAGAGCCTTGGGTGTGGGACCCACTTTGATATAATTTTTGGCATCTCCGTTGAGTTTGGAATATCGAATTTGGTAGGGTATCATAGTTCATTTGCGTGCACAGATTTCCAAACTTATCCCGAACACCTGAGTGGAGTCTGTTAAGACTTTGCTAATGTTTTCTGGTGCCTATGCTGGTGTAGCTGCCTAAGAGGCATTGGCACCGCTTTAGCGGCTAGGGAGCTGCTTTAGCAAGGCTTGCCAACAAGGGACTAATCGCTTCAGCCACCCTAGCATCACTTTAGCATCCAGGAAGCCGCTTTAGCGGAACCCATCAGGGAGAGCCTAGCCGCTTTAGTGGCTAAGGCACCAGTATAACGTGGCTGGTAAAGAGGCCAAATGAACGCTATAGTGGTCATTGTTTTTAGTTTATATATGTTTTCACCCTTATTTCCTCGAAGTGTTATTCGATTTCGGGACTTAAGAGGGCTCGATTCTGTGGGAAATCAATTTTTGATGTTAGGATTAGTTGGGGACTGCACTAGGGCCTTGTTAGACTCATGGATTACGCATTTAAACCTATAAGTTCTTTCCTTCTCCTCTGTTTTAGTCTTCAATGGTGAATTGTTAAGTATATGGGCGTGCATGATCTGTTTCAGCTCATTTTAAAGTTTGGGTTGTGGCCGTTATCGAGGCACAAGTGCCTTGAACTGAATGGGATCTATTGACCGTGTCAATTTCAGAATTGCTTGTGCGTACTCATTTTATTTTCATCTTAAATTATTTTAAATTGGATGTCAAAACGTACATATTGACGTTATGATAATTTTTTTGTTAGCGTGGTAGCAATCGAATGCGGTTTAGAAGGGTAAAGCTCCAGCTTAGGATTCTTTGGAGCGCTCGTGATCGACTTCGAGGTAGGGTACGACTTACCGATCTTATATTGTGATTGTGTTTGTATTTACGTGGTGTTTAGCTAGTCTTGGGAGGGTTCTTAGCATGTTTCATGTTTGGTTGATAGAATTCCTACCTTTGCCTTCTTGTTCGGGTAATTTTGAGGAAATTAAGCATGTTTCATCATATTCACGATGTTTATCATGTCATGTTGTTGCTTTATATGCTTTTTTGTATTGATGATTGTGAATTATTCTTGACCTTAGTCTAGACGTAGGCTAGTGATTGCCTTAGAATTGCTATTTGGAGCCATTTTGCCTTAGAAATCCTATGACGTCGTTTCAAACGGTTCTAGCTCCCAGTAGACTAATGTAGAAGATTTGAGTTTTATAGTATGAACCCTTAGCTTGATGAAACATATGCTCTGGACTTTCAACCATAACATTCCTATGTTCTGGCCCTGACTTATTTCAATTGTGATTTCGGTCCGTATCGGTAACATTGAATCAGATAATGTATTTTCGAGCTAGAGTAGGTCCCTTGTTACTCCAAAGTTGGTTTTGTTCTACGGTATTCATGTGTGATGATGAACATGTGATTTTAAAGTTCTTCGAAGTATATTAGCCACGATTCGAGGTCTGGGTGCACTTCTATTAGCCATGGTTTGTGGTTTAGATGTAACACCTCGGACTTCAATAAAAGGCTAAAAGGGAAAATTTGGGCAAGTCCATGAATCCAAAATGGACCATGGACCATGGACCATTCACAGCATCCTAGACGGTCCGTGTAGGGGACCACGGTCCGTTAAGGATATCGTGAGTGACCATCTAGAACTGCCCCGGGAGGGGTCACCTAAAAGGTGCCCTAGATGTCTCGTGGTGACTTGGACGACCAGTCTAGGGGTCCGTACAAGTCACCTAGTCAAGGAAGTTGCACCCAAGTCAGGTCTTGAGTGTTAGGGCAATTTCGAACGATCACATCTTTTAGAACAAAATGAATTTGGTGGCCAAAGACCTATCAAATTAAAGGTCTTTGAATCCTCTTTCCAACACCACCAAGTTTACCTAATTTCGAGCCCAGAGTAAAAAGTTATGCTCTTTTAAGTGAAGCTCTATCAAGTAGAGCATTTTCACGACCCACTTGATGGGTCGTGGTGCTCTAGACGGCCCGTAAAGCCTGTCTTGAAGTCACTTCGTTAGCTCTTAAGTGAGTTTGAACCCCCATAGTCATTGGTTAACTGCCATAAACGTCTAAACGGACCGTGAAGTTCCACACGGACTGTGAAGTCATCCGTGAAGGAAACTTATCAGACTTAGAGTTTAGAGTCAACTTCAAACAATCATATCTTTCGGCACAAAATGAATTAGGTGGCCCATGATCTATCAAATAAAATATCTCTGAATCCTCTTTCCAACGCCACCAAGTTTGCCTAACTCCAAGATCGAAGTAAAAAGTTATGTCTGAAATAGTGATGCCCTTTCGAGCAGAGCATCTTCACGACCCACTTGACAGACCGTGGTGCTCTAGATGGCCCGTGAAGCCTATCTTGAAGTCACTTCATCAGCTTTAAGTCAGGTTCTTTTTGGTCTTTTCCCCTATGTGTTGGGCACTTAAACTACGTCTTTTGATGCCTAAACTACGTCGTTTTACTCAATGTAACCCTAATAATTTAGTCAGAACTTACCTAGAACCCTCATTCTCCTAAAATCACCCTGATTAGAACGAAAAGAAGAGTAAAAGTCAACAGTTTCTCACATGAACAAGCATCCGTAGATTTTGTCACCAAGTATGTGGGATTTCACTAGTGGGTTCCTTTCACTCATTAGTTTCCTAGAGTTCAGTCAGTTCTTTGATTCTTCATAGCTTGTTTAGACATATGATTTCTAAAATCTTGGAGATTCGTTGTGTTTTAACTGCTATAGTTTCTATAATCTAAATAACATGTTTTTTTGGAAATTTTGCATAGTTCTATGTAGGGGTGTACAAAACCGAACCGAAAACCGAACCAAACAGCAAATCGAGTCAAACCAAAAAGAAAACCCGACTAGTGGTTTGGTATTGAAAAAAAAACCCGACTATATTTGGGTTGGTTTGGTTTTAACTAAAATAAACCAACTCGAGACCAAACCAACCAGACATTATATATGTAATTTTAAAATTTTATTTTATACATAAAAATATTTACTTTGATATAATTTTAAAATATTTCTTATACTATTTCATAATTTTTATCTGTTAATATATTATTTCAAGTTTAAAACTTAGAAGTCGGAATGATCTACAGTTCATAGATGTTGATAATTATAGTAAAACTTAAATCAAGATCAAATTAATACTAATGCAAAAAGAAAATCAATTCAACACTAAGAATGACAATAATATTGAATATTTATTTTTTAGTTTTACATTGGTTTCGACAATTAAAATACATAATCTAATTTTATTTTTCCTTAAATATTTAGTAATGTAACTAATACTTATTAAACTTATTTTAGCATGATTTTGTACTTTAAAAGTTTGATCATTTTCAATATGACTTTGCAATATATTTATTTTATATGATGATTTCATCATTATTTTTTATTGAATATTTTAGTGTCATCAGTACTCATCTCATATTTTATGTTATTTTCTTAAGAAACACCTTAGATAATTGTATTTTGGTTGGACTAAAAAATATTTGGAGCACAAGTTAATTATATGTTTGTATGCAAACTTTACTGAAAAAATCCAAAAATCTGAAAAAATTCGAGGTTTATTAGTTTGGTTTGATTTATAAATTTAAAAATTCGACACAATGGTTTGGTTTGGTATTTGAAAAACCCGAACCAACCCGAGGTTGAAAAACCCAAAATATCCGAATTTTATTAGTTTGGTTTGGTTTATAAATTTAATTTTTTTTACACAAATAGTTTGATTTGATATTTGAAAAATCCGAACCAACCCGGTCATGTACAACTCTAATTCTATGTATAGAATTTAGAACCCCAGCTTACTCAAGAATTATACTTGCTAGACAAATCAGTCATAAGGTCATGCTTTAGAATTTGAATGACATTCCTGTCAGTATATTTATGTGCATTCCCAGATAGCATGTCTGTATTTTAGCTACTTAGTACTTCAGTGCATTTTAGCTTTTCATTCAGTTTTGAGTTGACTTAACACCGAGTTGGACTAGGGTTCAGTGTACCCTCACAGTCCCAGAACTACGTGCCAACATAGGTTCAGAAGTCCCCTCTGTTGGGCACCAATTTTAGTGATCATGCCACAGTCATGCCTCTATACCCCTGGCAAGGTATATTGGGTCTTCTCGATGGGACGTATACATCAGACTCCACATTTAGCTCATGTGGTTTATGTCGGTTAATAGTAGCTCTCACAGTCATACTTGCATTGTGTTGACCATGTTATCATTATTCATTTCACTATTCAGTTCAGCATATTAGATACATGATTAGTACTTGGTCATTGCATTTAGCTTAGCTTTTCCGTTACACTTCAGTACAATCTATTTCCATGCTCCTTATTATATTGATCAATTATATCATTGTTCAACTTAGTATCTATTTCCATGCTCCTTATTATATTGATCGGTTATATCATTGTTGTGTTCCTACTAGATTATTAAGGTACATAGTTAGACTTTCAACTATAGTTCCGTTCATATGACCTTAAGAGACTGTTTATTTCCTTGTTTTTCATTATGTATTTAGTTTGTCAGCTCAGCCGGTTTATGATGCCTACTGGGTACCTATTATTTTGGTGCTCATGCTATATTCTACATCTATTTTTATGCAGATTCGAGCTCCAGCCGACAAAGTTGATTTTGTGCAATAGCGAAGACTTTCAGAGATAGAGAGTGAGTTGATGGCGTCCTAGTTTTACTCATCTCCATCTCCGTATGTATATAATTTTTAGCTAGTCTTGTATATTTGAGACAAGTTTGTATTTATTGTAATGGTGAAAGAGACATAACTTTGGGCTTTGTTGATTTACTGCGAGATGATTTTGTTAAACAAGATATAAGTTGCGATATTTATTTCATTCAAGATTGGGTCTTTTTACCAGGTCCATCTGCGGCTTCAGGAGGTATTTGCATTTGGTGATTCATTGGTAAATTGATTTTGATTCTCTATTCACCACTTATTTGAAACTTGTACTCATTTTAGTAGTTTTGTACCATCGTCCACCAGGTTGTGGAATTGGATCATGTGGTATTGTATATATTTATGTCATTCCTTTTTCGCAGTTCATTTCTTTGTTATGTGGTTATCTTTCCATTGTTTTAATTTTTTTGCCCAATATGCTTGTTACTTGTCATTCCGAATTGGTTGGCTGACCTACCAGATGGGTTTTGATAGGTACCATCATGACTCGAGTTTTCGGGTCGTGACATACCTTTAGTATTAACTACTTATTACACAAATTTTTTTTCAAGACCTAATACTAATCATCAAATAATATGAATACTATGATAAAATACACATATCAATTACGATTTCTTAATTAAAGGGCACGCAAAGCCCAACGTACATAAATAAAAGTGAACAAAGGGAGTATTTGTCAATTTAAAAATTTAAAGAAAATTAATATTTTTTCAATTTTATCAAAAAGATTAATTATTCTAAATTAAGAGGTATATAAATAGAAAAAAATTAAATATAAAATGAAAAGTTGTGCAAAATCTTATTCTGACAAAGTAAATACTAAAAAACTAAGGGAGTAATAAATTAACTTCATCAATAATGTAGAAATATACAAATCCTAAAAATATAAAAATTCTGAACTTAGATTTATAACTCGAACTTAGCTCATTACTAGGTCATTAATATGACAAAGAATGTGCGACGACCTCATCTATTTGTACTTAATAAAAAAAGTCAAATGGTCTAATGGACCCTGTACTTGTATGAGTTTTTATTATGGACTCTTCTACTTAACCATTTACGAACTGAGCCCTTAAAAACCCCTATGACCAATGACCATGCTTATGTGGCATTAAGATGGTTGAGTTGGCGAGAGTGTGTGACTACATGTGTGTTAAGACAAGTGAACAACATATTTAAATTTAAAAAAATGTCCAAATTATAAAAAAAAATAAAAAATTAAAAAAGATTTTTTAAAAAAAAAGCTCTCTTCTTCACTCACTCCACCTACTGTTTCAGTTATCCCCATCCTGGCTCAACCCCTTTTTCGTTCTTCTCCACACCCAAATTGTCATCTTTTTTAGGTGGTCTAGTACGCTAGTGCGTCGGAGGCGAAAAGGGAGTTCACTAGCATGCTGGTACGCTGGAGAGGTTGGAAAGGATAGGTGGTTCCAATGGGTCATCGTTGGTGCAGAGAAAGAAAGATAGTGGAGAGGAGAACGAAGTGGGTGAGGGTGCGAGAAGTTGGTAACAATGACGAAGAGGTTTATCTGTCAGAGTTGGTTGTGCGGCGGCTTAGGGTTGCTAAATTTGTGGAGGTTGGTGAAGGGGGAAAGGAAAATGGTGAGGGTGTACGGTGGAGATGGAGATGATTGAGGGAGAGAGTATAAGTGGTCTCTCCGGCGACAGGAGTGGTAGTGGAGTGGCTTTTTTCGGTGTTTTGTCCATTTCACGATGGAAATAGGGAGAAGATTTGTGGAGTCCCAAATTTTACTTTAAAGAAAAAATTAAATTTATTATTTTACGTTTTATTTTTTGATTTTGGTTATAATTGTAAAAACTAGTTAATAAAGATTATTATGACATATTATTTGTAATGGCCCAGCCAGCTAGTGATATTGTCCGCTCTTGGCGTAGGCTCGCACGACTTTATAACGCGTCTCTATTGGTAAGATCTTCTTACTTAAATACCCAACATCTCCCTTTTGTTTTACTGATGTGGGACTCCTGATCTTAAGATGGGGCATCCGTTACACCCCTTCTGTGGACTAAACGTCCTTGTTGAGGTTTTCCCCNTATCGGGATTTGTCTAAACTAAGTCAAACTTAGCCCACATCGACAAGGCTAACACATGAGTGACTCTAATACCATTTGTAATGGCTCGTCCCACTAGTGAGAAAAGTTTCGAGTGAATGGATACCCCGAAATAGAACGAGAAAAATTGAATTTGATTAATTCAACTTATAAAAGTTTGGAACAATTAGAAAATTACAAAAACGAAACGATTCAGTTTGAACAACAAAAGGTGATTAATCTTATCCCCTCTAGGCCTAGGCTCGCACAGCTTTAAAACACGTCACTAGTTGGTAAGACCTGCTTACATAAATACCCAACTTAAGATTAGAAGTCCCACGTCTGCAAAACACAGGAGAGATGTTGGGTATTTAAGTAAGAAGATCTTACCAACTAGTGACGCGTTTTAAAGCCGTGTGGGCTTAGGCCCAGAGCAACAATATCACTAGTGGGCTGGGCCATTACAAATTGTAATAGAGTCACTCATGTGTCATTCTTGTCGAGTGATCTAGAGTTCAACTGAGTTTAGATAAACTCCAGTAAGGCGGAACAAACCTCAGTGTTGAGTATAGAAAAATCTCATATGGCGGGGCAAACCTCAGCGAGGATGCTGAATCTATAGATGGGGTGTATGTGATGCCCCAACTTAAGATTAGAAATTTCACATCAGCAGAACACAAGAGAGATGTTAGGTATTTAAGTAAGCAGACTTTACCAACTAGTGACGTGTTTTAAAGTTGTGCGGACCTAGGCCCAGAGCGGACAATATCACTAACGGGTTAGGTCATTACATTATTAATTTATATGAAATGAATTTTATATGTCATGTATTTAAGGGTGGATGAACTACATACACAGACGCAAAGCTACACTTATTTAGGTTCCTTAGTTATAGTTTACATATTTATGGACTATAGCTATAACTTACTCGTTTGTATAATTTGCACCTCGTTTGTATAATTCGCGAGTACGTCTGTATAATTCGCATGTATTTGTATAATTGAGTTATTTTTGTCCGTATTTGTATAAGTATATTTATGTTAGTAGACTTTTGTACTTATACATTTTGTATAAGTAAAATATAGAAATATAGAATTCAAATAACTATATACAATTACGGATTTATACAAATATGGGTACAACTGTAGATCTAAAATCGAATCTGATTTTTGGAGTAATACAAATTCCAAAATTATACAAATATGATAATTGATTTAATAAAACACACAAACCCAACGTATATAAACATATATATACACACAAATGATTGAAAATATACAAATAAGTAAATGTATACAAATGCTGAAATTGTACAAATAATAACTAGAACGTATACTACTAGTAATATATAAATACAAAAGAAGTAATTGTATATAATTGTTAAAAATATACAAATAAGATCTAAAAAGGTCAAAATGCCACAATAAACGTTGAAACTCTAAATCCATAGAATCGTATACAACATAATGTGAAATATATTGATAGAAATACAAATAAAAGAAATATACAAAATAAATTATACAAATATCACAATTTCTTCACCATCATCTTAGTCCATTAACCTAGTAACATCTTCTTCTTCTTCTTTAGATGTTTAAGAACGTGTATAATTATTGCAATTTCATTAAGTCATTACGATACTTGGTTCTAATTTCTTGTTGTTAGCAAGAGAATTTGCAAAATAGCAGTGCATTCGAAGATAGATCTGAGTGGTTGCACATTGCCAACAATAAGAGTGGTATCCATATTGTTGCTCCCAATTGCACACGCAAGTGTACACGGTTGTCACCCCCCGAGTCTATACCCTAGACGTGGTCGGCACTCGAAGACCATTGTTGGCCCTAAGAGAACCCTTGGCCTGGCTACTTAACTCAGCGGAAGACTTAACTCAACACAATATAAGTTCATAAAACAACTTAAATGATAAAATCTGGCCAAAATAGCAACTTATGTCTCAAAATAGAATTTCTGTAAATACATAGATGAGAGACTCGACTAGCGTCTGACTGTCTATGAAGCCTCTATAATACTGAGATGGGTGTTGGGACAGACCCCACAACATCCTAATAAAGAAAACTAGGAAGACGAATAAAAGAGTCCTCCGGATGCAATGAGGCTCACTACTGACTCTGGAGTGCTCGACTCGATCAACGACAAGCTGGATGCTGATCCTGATTACCTGTGTCTGCATCATAATAAAATGCAGGCCAATTGGCATCAGTACATTGAATGTACAAGTATGCGAGTTGGAATGCTATACAACAACTTAAGCTTGAAAGGAGTAAGAAGGAACACTTACCTTGGCTCAGTACAACTCATGAATAACTGAACTCAATATAAAGGAATAAAACACATGCAATATATATATATATATATATATATATATATATATATAAAGCTTGTAAAACACTGTAAACAACTTAGTTCGTTAAAGATAAAGCAATAACAAACTCAACTTTAGTTATATGTAAAAGTAATATAACTTTTGTGGGAGATTCTTTAACCGACAACCATCACTATGAGCCCTAGTGATGGTACAACGTTTTACCTCACGTTGCCCAAGGACCATCCTATACCTTTCCGTGATATAGGACCTTACTTAACTTAGTGGATCCACTAGCTTAAGATCATCTTAAAAGTATGACCCATTAATCCCATGTTAGCCACATGGGTCTTATGGAGAGTTGAGTTAATATGAACTCGCATCCCCAATTCGGTGCTCAATACTACTCCCAAAATATACTTTAGCTCATATGTGTTTTAAACACCTCTTTATTTATTTTGAAATAATTGCTCAAAGTTTAGCCCAAAGGCTCTCTTGGAATCGATGTTCCCTTACTGAAAACTAGCCCAAAGGCTCTTTTGGAAATCATAGTTCCTTTCTTGCTCAAATGTGAAAACATTTATAAACTTCTTTAGGAATACTTAGTCCCCTAATAATTTTTGAGAAATGAACTCAACTCTTTACTCTTTACTTTACTTGAAACTTGAGCCTTAAAATGAAGTTTAAACGTTTAATAAAGACTCTTGAAAACTTTAAGAAACTTTGTTTTGACTTGTTTCTTAATTTCTTGACTTGACTCTTAACTTCTTTGACTTTGATCTTAACTTTCCTTGAATTGGACTATGAATTCAAGGTTCATGATCTCATGTTTATAAATGATTCCATGATGTTTAGATGTATCTTAGAGTGCGTAGGTACATCGCTTGGAAACTAGTACGAAAAGATGGGGAAGAATGGGGTGAACTGGTGTCCTTGATGCTCTGAGAGGCGTGGGGCGCCAGGCCCCAAACTTTAGAGAAGTCTGTGGGGAGCGCTGGCTGGCGCGGCGTCCCAAGGCCAAAACTTCAGAGGCTGCTTTGGGGGGCGCTGGCTGGCACGGCGCCCCAACCCTGTTACCTAGGTGTTCTCGATTTTTCTTCTCCGTTTTTCATCTCTAAACCCTCCAATATTCCCTAGTTCTTTCCCCAAACACATAGAATCAATTTTACCCTCAATAAACAACCAATCTAACTAGAAAAAATCTCGGAAACATGAATCAAATCAACAAGAAACTTCAACAACACAACTAATCAAGAACTTAACGATGTCCTTCAAGAACTTCACTTTTTAACATGTAAACAGCCCAAAATCGCTGAATTGAAACAAGTTGATGTGTGGGTGAACTAACCCATCACTAAAAGATCTCACATACCTTAATAGGGATCGCCTCCGACGAATTCCACTCCAAAAGCTTGACGTTCTTGGCGAAATATTGGCTTTTCTCCCTTTCTTTCTTCTTTTCTCTCTTCTCCAAGCCTTGAGCGTATTTCTCAATTCTACTAACTGACTAAGTCAGGTTTTTACCCCAATAAATCCCTAACAACGAATTAGGAAATTAATTAGAGAAAAGACTACTTTGCCCTTCCCTAAATTTGGATTGGGACTTTCCTCGATCCAATAACCCAACTTCCGAAAGACATATCTCACTCATACAATGTCGAAATCGTACAAACTCGGCGGCGTTGGAAAGATCTTCCCAAGGGATTTCCAACCATATCAAGAAATACTCCTAAATCATCCTGAGCTAGGAGTTATGGTCGTTTTAAAATGACCAAAACTCACTTTCTTAATTTAGAAAAATTTCCACATGCTTTCCAAAATTGATTATTTTCAAATTTTAAACTCTTTCTAGTCGTTTCTAGGTGCGAGATGTTACAATATCTCCATCTTGGGAACATTCGTCCTCGAATGAGCTTTATTTCACTAAGCTAAGGGTAGTAACATCAAGTTCAACACTCAACAAGCAAAAGCAAGTAACAACATGCTTACTCACAATTTAGATAGTACTAAGAAGAGAATTAGTACCTTGATCTGAATTTTCTACGGATTCAAAGAGATGTGGATATCTCTTCTTCATATTCTCTTCAGCTTCCTAAGTAGCTTCTTCAACAAATTGGTTCTTCCAAAGGACTTTGACTAATGCGACCTCCTTTGTTCTCAACTTGTGAACTTGGCGATCTAAAATCTGAATCGGAATCTCTTCATAAGATAAGTTATCATTAATCCCAACATTTTCAGTTTGTACTATCAATGAAGGATCTCTCATGCACTTCTTCAACATGGAGATGTGGAATACTGGATGCACTGCTGCTAACTGTTGTGGTAGCTCCAACTCATAAGCTATATTGCCAATCCTCTTAACTATGCGATAAGGTCCAACATACATGGGACTAAATTTCCCCTTCTTACCGAACCTCATAATACCCTTCATAGGTGAAACCTTCAAATATACTCAATCATCTACTTCAAACTCTAACGGCCTTCTCGTAACATCTGTGTAAGATTTTTGACGACTCTGTGCCGTTTTCAACCTCTCTTGAATCACCTTCACCTTTTCCATAGCTTGGTGAACTAAGTTTGGTCCTATCAACCTTGCTTCACCAACTTCAAACCATCTAATAGGAGATCTGCATCTTCTCCCATAAAGAGCTTCAAAAGGAGCCATTTGGATGCTAGCGTGAAAATTGTTGTTGTAAGCAAACTCTATGAGAGGCAGGTGATCATCCCAATTCCCCTTGAAATCAATCACGCAGGCCCTCAACATATCGTCTAAGGTTTGTATGGTACGCTTTTCTTTTCCATCTATCTGAGGATGAAAGGTAGTACTTAAATTCACCTTCGAACTCAAACCTTTCTGGAAAGATTTCCAGAACTGTGCAATAAATTATGCACCTCTATCTGAAATAATGGAGATCAGAACTCCATGGAGTCTTACCACTTCTTTAATATATAGCTTAGCATAATCTTCTGCTGAATGGGTAGTCTTTACAGGAAAAAATGGGCTGATTTTGTCACTCTGTCGACAATCACCTAAATAGAATCATATTGTTTGCGAGACCTTGGCAAACCTGTGATGAAATCAATATTAATCATCTCCCACTTCCATTCTGGAAGTTCTATATTCTGCACCAAACCATCGGGCCTTTGGTGCTCGACTTTCACTTGTTGGCAATTTGGACACTTAACGACAAATTCAGCAATGCCCTCTTTATGCCATTCCACCAATAAACCTCCCTCAAGTCACGATACATCTTTGTGGAGCCCAGATGAATGGAATAACTGGAGCTATGAGCTTCCTCCATGATTCTCTCTTGGAGTCCATCCACCATAGGTACACACAGTCTACCTTGATATCTCAATACACCATCTCCCCCTTGTTCAAAAGCTAATACGTTTTTCTTTTGAACATTTGCCTTCAATTCAAGCAAAATAGCGTCTTGGTCTTGCTTCTCTTTTAACTTCTAACCCTAGTGATGATTCAACCCTGTTCGTCACCACTATTCCTCCTTCTATGGAATCCATAAGTCTGACTCCCAAGCATGCAAGTCTGTGCACATCTTTGGCTAACTCCATCTTCTCTTCCTCAACATGGGTGGTACTACCCATAGATAACCTGCTTAAAGCATCATCAACCACATTAGCCTTACCTGGGTGGTAAAGAATACTCATGTCATAATCCTTAAGTAATTCCAATCACCTCCTCTATCTGAGATTGAGCTCTTTCTGAGTGAACACATATTGCAAGATCTTGTGATCAGTGAATATATCAACATGAACACTATACAAGTAGTGTCGCCAAATCTTCAAGGCGAAAACTACAACAGCCAACTCTAGGTCATGGGTTGGATAATTTTTCTCATGAACCTTCAACTGTCTAGAGGCATAAGCTATCACCTTGCCATTCTGCATTAACACACAACCCAAACCAGCTCTGGATGCATCACAATACACCACAAAACCTTGAGTACCATCTGGTAAGGTCAAAACTGGGGCAGTAGTCAACCTCTTTTTCAATTCCTGAGAGCTTTTCTCACAAGCTTCAGACCATTGAAATTTCATTGTCTTTTGAGTCAACTTGGTCATAAGAGACGAAATAGATCAGAAATCCTCAACAAATCTCCTATAATAGCCAGCCAAGCCCAAGAAACTCCTAATATCAATTGGAGATGTGGGTCTAGGCTAATTTTACACTGCCTCAATTTTCTGAGTATCAACTCTAATACTATCACCGGAAATAATATGGACCAAGAATGCCACAGACTCAAGCCAAAATTCACACTTGGAGAACTTGGCATACAACTTTTTATCCTTTAAGGTCTGGAGAACTATTCTAAGATGACTAGTATGATCTTCTTCGTTCCTTGAATAGATTAGTATGACATCAATGAAGACGATAACGAACATATCTAAATAAGGTTTGAAGACTCTATTCATAAGATCCATGAACACTGCTGGTGCATTGGTCAAACCAAAGGACATGACCAAGAACTCATAATGACCATATCTAGTCCTGAATGTTGTCTTTGGAATGTCGCATTCCTTAACTTTCAACTGATGGTAGCCTGATCTGAGGTCAATTTTTGAAAAACAGGTGGCACCCTGAAGTTGATCAAATAAATCATCTATCCTTGGAAGAGGATACTTATTCTTGATGGTAACCTTATTTAATTGACGGTAATCTATACACCTCCTAAGGGAACCATCTTTCTTTCTCACAAACAAGACCGGAGCGCCCCAAGGTGAGACACTTGGTCGAATGAAACCCTTGTCTAACAAATCTTTCAACTACACTTTCAACTCTGCTGGTGCCATTCTGTATGGTGGAGTAGAGATAGGTCGAGTATCTGGAATGACGTCTATGCTGAAGTCTATTTCTCTCTCAGGAGGGACCCCGGGTAGATCGTCAGGAAAACCTTCTGGAAACTCTCTTACTATAGGAACTGACTAAATGAGAGGTACCTCAACACTTGAGTCATTAACTCAGACTAAGTGATAGATACAGCCCTTTGAAACTAACTTTCTCGCCTTAAGGTACGAAATAAAACGACCCTTAGGCACTGCTGAACTACTACTCCACTCTATGATTGGGTCATTAGGAATCTGAAACTTGACAACTCGAGCACTGCAATCTATGGAGGCATAATAGGCATGAAGCCAGTCCATACCTAGAATGACATCAAAATCTACCATGTCTTTATCAACTAGATTAGCCATGGTGTCTTTGTGATTGATGGAACATGACAATCACGATAGACTCTTTCTGCTAGAATAGACTCCTCAACAGGTGTGGAAACACAGAAGGGTTCACAAAGTTTCTCAGGAAGAATCTCAAACTTATTTGCAACATAAGGAGTTACAATAGACAAACTTGATCCAGGGTCTAGCAAAGCATAAACATCAAAAGTAAAGACTTTGATCATACCAGTGACAACATCTAGAAAGTTCTCTTGCTCATGGCGACTGGTGATTGCATAGAGGCGGTTTGCTCCTCTGCCAGTACCAAAAGTGGCTCCTCTAGGTGCCACCCTGTCTGGTGGCGCAACTAATGAAGATTGGGCTTTATTGCTCGGATTTCCACTACCTTGCATGTTCTTAGGGCACTCCTTCATGAAGTGACCCTCTTGTCCACACTTAAAACAACCTATCTAGCCATCACGACATTTACTTGGGTGGGTTATACCACACCTAGCACATGCATGAGTCAAACTACCTCCTTGTGCCATACTACCTCGGGACTGTGCTGATCTAGCCCTGAAGTCCTGTGAATTCTGGCCATTATAGTCATCTTTGTTTCTGGGTGCAGGTGCACTAGCAGATGATGGTGCTGACCCCTTTTGCTTCTGAAAGGATGAACGATTCACACTGCCCTTCTGCTGCCCAGATTCATTCCCAGTATTAGCGTTCTTGTTTCTATACTCTTCAGTGTCCCTCAAATTCTCCTCTCCAACCTGCTACACATAAACAATCAGCCTTGAGGTGTCCATGTCACTTATCATCATCGTAGCCTTGCCCTCTTTGCTCGATAAACGACCTAAACCAGCAACAAACAAACTCATTCTGCTCCTCATGTCCTTAATCATTTCCGGAGCATAGCGGGACTTCTGGGTGAACTTCAATCCATACTCATGCACACTCAAGGAATCCCGTTTCAGTGTAAGAAATTCTCGTACCTTAGCCTCCTTCAATTCTCGGGGAAAGAAACGCCCCAAGAAGGCTTCTTCGAAACAAGCCCATCTAGCAGGTGGTGCATTCTCAGGTCTACCCCACCTTCCACTGATCGAACCATGTTCTAGCAATATCCTTCAGTTGATATGCAGCTAGTTCAACCCTTCCATCGTCAGCAACATGCATCACTTCAAAAACCTTCTTCAATTCCTCAACAAAATTTTTTGGATCCTCAATAGTGACCGAACCAGTGAAACTTGGAGGATTCATTCTCAAGAATTCATGAATCCTCGAAGTGTCAGCCTCATCTTGCCTTGGTCCTCTTGGCTGCCCAACCTGGTTAGTCACAGCTTGGCACAACATCCGGATAGCCTCACAAAATTCGGCATTAGTGACCTCGCCTTGAGGTTGCACGTTTGGTGCATTAGGTACCCCTTGCTCTTGTGGTTCAACATTTCTCCTAGCTGGACGACCTCGTGCTGCTCTTCGTGGAAGCATGGTAATCTGAAACACGCACAAGCACGAATTAGAGGGAAACTTTTAAAGATAAACTCTAACGCACGAGATGGATATGAAAGAAGTGAAAAATTTCCTAAATGTTGCAGCCTCCTAATTATATATGTGGCGCGCTTCACACCGATAACTAGGACTCTACATACACGGCTTCATAAAATCCCTAGGACTCTTGAACTATGTGCTCAAATACCAAGTTTGTCACGCCCGGAGTCTATACCCTGGACGTCCGGCACTCAGAGACCATTTCTGGCCCTAAGCGAACCCTTGGCCTGGCTACTTAACTCAACACAATATAATTTCATAAAACAACTTAAATGATAAAATATGGCCAAAATGGCAACTTATGTCTCAAAATAGAATATCTGTAAATACATAAATGAGAGACTCGACTACTGTCTAACTGTCTATGAAGCCTTTATAATACTGAGATGGATGTTGGGACAGACCCCACAACATCCTAATAAAGAAAACTAGGAAAGCGAATAAAAGAGTCCTCCGGAATGCAAAGAGGCTCACCACTGACTCTGGAGTGCTCGACTAGATCAACGGCGCGCTGGATGTTGATCCTGATTACCTGCGTCTGCATCATAATAAGATGCAAGCCAACTAGAATCAGTACATTGAATGTACGAGTATGCGAGCTGGAATGCTAAACAACAACTTAAGCTTGAAAGGAGTAAGAAGGAACACTTACCTTGGATCTATACAACTCATGAATAACTGAAGTCAATATAAAGCAATAAGACACATGCAATATATATA
>NC_064284.1:24603868-24627302 GCF_019186545.1 Solanum stenotomum
TATAAAGCTTGTAAAACAGTGTAAATAACTTAGTTCATTAAAGATAAAGCAATAACAAACTTAACTTTAGTTATATGTAAAAGCAATATAACTTTTGTGGGAGATTCTTTAACCGACAACCACCACTATGAACCGTAGTGATGGTACAACATTTTACCTCACGTTGCCCAAGGATCATCTTATACCTTGTCGTGATATAGGACCTTACTTAACTTAGTGGATTCACTAGCTTAAGATCATCTTAAAAGTATGACCCGTTAAATCCCATGTTGGCCACATGGTTCTTATGGAGAGTTGAGTTAATATGAACTCGCATCCCCAATTCGGTGCTCAATACTACTCCCAAAATATACTTTAGCTCATATGTATTTTAAACACCTCTTTATTTAGTTTGAGATAATTGCTCAAAGTTTAGCCCAAAGGCTCTCTTGGAATCGATGTTCCCTTACTGAAAACTAGCCCAAAGGCTCTTTTGGAAATCATAGTTCCTTTCTTGCTCAAATGTGAAAACATTTATAAACTTCTTTGGGAATACTTCGTCCCTTAATAACTTTTGAGAAATGAACTCAACTATTTACTCTTTACTTTACTTGAAACTTGAGCCTTAAAGAAGTTTGAACGTTTAATAAATACTCTTGAAAACTTTAAGAAACTTTGCTTTGACTTGCTTCTTAACTTCTAGACTTGACTCTTAACTTCTTTGACTTTGATCTTAACTTTCCTTGAATTGGACTATGGATTCAAGGTTCATGATTGTATGTTTATAAATGATTCCATGATGTTTAGATGTACCTTAGAGTGTTGGAATCAACTACAAAACGTAGGTACATCGCTTGGAAACTAGTACGAAAAAATGGGGGAAGAATGGGGTGAATTGGCGTCCTTGGCGCTCTGACATGCGTGGGACGCCAGGCCCTAAACTTCAAAGAAGTCTGTGGGGCACGCTGGCTAGCGCGGCGCCCCAAGGCCAAAACTTCAGAGGCTGCTTTGGGGCGCATTGGCTGGCACGGCGCCCCAATCCCGTTACCCAGGTGTTCTCGATTTTTCTTCTCCGATTTTCATCTCTAAACCCTCCAATCTTCCCTAGGTCTTTCCCCAAACACTTAGGATCAATTTTACCCTCAATACACAACCAATCTAACTCGAAAAACAGCCTAGAAATATGAATCAAATCAACAAGAAACTTCAACAACACAACCAATCAAGAACTTAACGATGTCCTTCAAGAACTTCACTTTTTAACATGTAAATAACCCAAAATCGCTGAATTGAAACAAGTTGGTGTGTGGGTGAACTAACCCATCACTAAAAGATCTCACATACCTTAATAGGGATCGCTCCCGACGAATTCCACTCCAAAAGCTTGACGTTCTTGGCGAAATCTTGGCTTTTCTCCCTTTCTTTCTTCTTTTCTCTCTTCTCCAAGCCCTAAGGGTATTTCTCAATTCTCGAAACTGACTAAGTCATGTTTTTATCCCAATAAATCCCTAAAAATGAATTAGGAAATTAATTAGAGAAAAGACTACTTTGCCCTTCCCTAAATCCGAATTGGGACTTTCCTCGATCCAACAACCCAACTTCCGAAAGGCATATCTCACTCATACAATGTCAAAATCGTGCAAACTCGGCGGCGTTGGAAAGATTTTCCCAAGGGATTTCTAGCCATATCAAGAACTACTCCTAAATCATCCTGATCTAGGAGTTATGGTCGGTTGAAAATGATCAAAACTCACTTTCTTAACTTAGACACATGCTATTTTCAGATTTTAAACTCTTTCTAGTCGTTTCTAGGTGCGAGATGTTACAGCGGTTGCGCAAGTAATATAGTGGCTCTTTAAAGAACCAGATTATCAAACCCAAAGGACTTGTTAATTAACTATTTTTATTAAATTATACTGATCTAATTATTTATTTAAGAGAGCCAAAAGAGAAGAATGCAACAACAAAATAATTAAATTACTTACAATAGTTGGAAAATTCCAGGGCTGCAACATGTATTGGATTTCATGTACCATATTTTTGGCTTAGAACTAATTTTAGTTGTCAAGTTACCGGTTTATAGGGTTGATGATATGATCCGGGTTATACGCCTCTCGTCGCCTACCCCAGTTAGCTATCTAACTACATCATTGAGCGGGGATAAATAGACTAACTGACGAGCATTTATATTTCATCCTATTTCGTAACCAAGCAAGGTGTTCGTCTGGGCGTCACTCCTGAACACTAATCACCTCAATTTAATGGGTGGACCGAGCTCTCTATATTATTTGGTCTATCTAACCTCTTCTCTCCCTATTTTAAGATTAGACAATATATTTATCTCATGGTGATCAAGCTCAAAATACTAAAACAAGAATATAGAAGTAACTTATAATGCCAACCAAGAATTAATTCAAAAACCCTAACTAATCAATATTGAATCTGTAGCTACAGCCCCAGAACAAGAGCATTAGCTACTAATGTCTAAGAAAACAAGAAGAAGAAAAGAACCCTAAAAAGTATTGACGACTTTCTCTTCAAAAGTGCCTCCTCCTTACTCTATATTGGTTGTCCAATAATTATTTATACGGATTATTTATAGATGTAGAAAACCCTAAATAAAATAACTGGGACCAAAACAAACGAGGAAACCAAAACCAAAACCAAAACTGAGTTGGAATTGTTGTACGTGTTCTATCCTCCACCTTCAAGATTGTGCACAGCTCCTCAATTGGCCAATGCCTTTACTACGTGGCTGGCAGCAATATTCTACATTCAAGTTTCCAATTGAATGTGCACTTTGGAGCATATAATTTTATATATGATTATATTCAATTCAATCCATTAAACTGTCTGCTTGGTTTCCTTTTATAATCTTTAATCTTTAATTCGTTTTAGCTCCAAACTTTTTTAACTTTACGTCTATTTACTCCTACAAATAAAATACACTATTTAGCACAATCCATAAAATTAATGCTCAAAAAGGATAGATATAAATAATAAATGTGAGGCAAATAATGATTAAAAATATATATATTTAGCCTCACATCACATACAATAAACGAACTAGCCTCAAGCCTTAAACACCACACGTCCTTGCACTATCTTTTTTTTCCCGCAAATTTACTACTAGACAGTGTCTAGTGGCCTTTTATTAAACATAAAAAATATCAATAGGGATAAGTGAAAGCAAGGGGGGCTAGGCCTTACCTTACTAATCCTAATGAAGTACCTAACGTCTACTACCTAACAAGCATGAAGAAAATAAGAGCTAGAGAGAACTAAGTATTTTCTGATCACTACAGAGTTTGTAATACACTCCATGATGATATTACAAATGAGGATGCTTAAATATTGTAAAAATATGCCAATCAAGAAGAAAGTTGAGTTATCAACCTCAAACTTTCTATTACAAACACATGAATTAAAAAAAAAATTGATTGCCCATCAGAAGTAACTTGAAGTATTTTTCTCTTGTCTTCTTCTTCAAACCTATCCAACAACACTTGATAATTCATACTTTCTTTATGGATTTATTGGATCTTGTTGAACCTATTGATACTGTCAAATGGTTTTGTTTTGCCTGTCACATCGGTAGGTGCCTTGGAAAAAACTCCTGAGTCATTTTACCATCCCAACTATGTTGCCTTCCATGTGTCTTCCTTTTGCTTTTGTTGCTTCCACTTCTTTGTTGCCTAGGTGATATATCTCCTTCCCTAGACACTCTATCAAAGCATATGTCCAACATATCTTCCTCATCTTCATCAAGAGAATCCTCTCCCAAATCAAACATATTGTCTTCCTCATCTTCATCAAGAGAATCCTCGCCCAAATCAATTGTATTTGACACTATGGCCCTTGACTCATTCTTCTTTGCAATCACACATTTAGGCACAAATACGGGAGCTTCTGGACTTAATTTGCTATTTAAAGTAGGTGGTGAAACCTGTTTTTATTGGATCAAATCGTTGTCATTCTCTGTTAACTTTACTTGCTTTCCAGTAGTCTTCGATAAAGCATCAAAGCTATTCAAAAATAATAGGTCTCTTGAGGTATTACTAATATCTTGTCTCTTCTCACTGTCATGAAAATTTCCAATCGCACCCTTTTCACTACATGGAGAATTATTTTGACTAGTCGGAGAAAGTCTCTGATTACTAGTTAAATTTTTGTGTGCAACCAGTGTCCAATTTTTAGTTGCATTCTTGGTTTCAACTTGCAAAACATGTTGCCCATAATTTTCAGCATCTTCAACATTAGATGTATCCATTAGTTTGTGTCCTGAATCCATTATTTTTTGGCCCGAACCAACTCACGGTGCATCAACCCCAACTCTTGGCGTTCCCTCTTTGTTATCGGTAGTTGTTTGAACAACAATATTACTTGTAACAACATCCATTGAGTGTGGACGATTTTGCTCAAAAGTGACAACAACCAACTGTCGATCTAAAGATGTAGCTTTACTTTGATCGATATCTACAATCTTTCTTTTTTCATTTAGTATTTCTCTCGCATCACCTTGATACTTTTCACTATCGATAGTACCTTTTGAAGCAACTTCAATGGTATCATCAATTTGTTTGTTATTTTGATTTCTTTTCGAAATCAAACGACAACTATCTTCATGATGACCTTGGTGCTTACAATAATTGCAATACAAAGGTAGATTATCATATACTCCTGAAAAACCTCGATCAACTTACCAGATTTTCCATCCACAAACTGCAATCTTATATGATTTGGAAGCTTTTCCATTAGATCAAGTGTAACCTTGACCCTAGTTGTGCTAGGTCTTGACTTGATTTTAGTAGTTTTATCTATAGCTATTGGTTTCCCAACTGCCGATGCTAGACAATAGAGACTTCTTTGCAAAAAAAATCTGGAGATAAGTTCGGTAAAGAAATCCAAACCACAGCTAACGTCGTTTCCTCCTTAGGATTATATCCAATGGACCATGGAAAAACCCTACATTTGTGCTCCTTTCTATTGTAAAGAAGATAATTAACTGAGCGAGATAAATGTAGTACATAATCTTCATACTGATCAAATCTTAACAAAATTTGTCTTGGAGCAAGTAAGCCAATTAAACAATTGCCCTTGGTACCAAGATATTTTGGTAAAATTGACCTTAATACCTTCAAATCTGGCGCACCATGGGATAATTTAAACACCACTGCTTGATGCAATCCCTCTTCAATCATAAAGTCTTGCCTTTCCTCCATTGAAAACGTGATAGTAGGTTCTCCATGAATTATTTTGATTGATTTTGTGATTTTTTTTGAGTTAATTAGGGCAGATTGTTTAGGATTTATAATATTGAAATTGAAAAGGTTGGCATATGTGGTGGTTTGGAATGGTGGGACGGGCTGGACAGCCTCAAAAAGAGGTCGTCTAGTGGTCGTAGCAGCCATGAGAACTGCGCAGCTGCTGGCTAGAAAGGAAACCCTAGGTCAGCCTTATTTTTAGAGTGTTTGGTCCCACGTCATTGCACTCTCGTAATAGACTTTTCTTGCAATTTAGATCTTACAAATACAACTATTAAGTTACTTGAAATTGTGGGAGCACGATATAAAATTTCAAATTTGATTGTGCATGAGTTAATTAAGGAGAAAAAAATAGTAAAAAGATTAGGATGAGAGAGAAAAACAATTTGTATATTGGGGAAACAGAAAATATGGTAGTAAACAAATCCGGAAGTGGTTCCTAGTAAATAGGAAGAAAGGTTAGTGGCACGGTAATTTTTTACAACGATAACAATGATAAATAGTTAAGTAGTATATGTTTGCTTTGTCATGTAATTTTCCAAAGAAAACTGATAAGTTGGCTGATCTTCCAAATACTTCATCGGAGCTGCCAATAAGTTTGTTCGATCTGCTACTAGACTATTCGAACCAATGCTGGAGGTCAAGGAATCCCACAGTAACCAAGAGCAAATCAAAAAATTCTATTTCAGATTTGTCACCATCCCTTCCTCAACAATTTATCGGTATTATTTCTAGCCATTAGATTGAACGATTCTCCAAGATTTGCCTTTGAGAAGATGAAGAAATTTGAGATTTAGAAAACGACATAGAAAAAGACTATATTTAATTGGGAGTGATGTAGGGTAATTTAGTCATTTTAACTTTTTATTCATGTATTAGTTATTCAGGTATAAGTTATTTCACCTTCTACTCGCATAAAACAGTACATAGATTGACTCATTACGTATACATGTATTAGTTATGTGACATTTTAATTTGCTAACCAAACAAAGTAACATGTGTGTTGAATTTTTTTCATCAAGCATGGTGAAGCTTATACAAAGTTTTATACATGAATAACTCAACCCTTATCCAGTAACCGAACTGCCCCTAAGGGGCCGTTTGGTAGCTGGATAGAGTTGTGCATGTATTAGTAGTGTGTGTATTAGTTTTCACGCCCCGAGGCTACCCCCTTAACGTAACACGGGACGTAGAATCACGAGTGACCCCAAGCTAACTCTGCGTCTGGCATATTTCAAGCATATTGAGAATAACTGAATAAGACATATACTATGCAGAAGCTAAAATAATGGATAACGAAAAAAATGGGGAAACCTCAAATAGTATGAATGTATAAACCATACTAAGAGTTTAATAACAACTGAAAGATAAACTTAACAATTCAAGCTGATTTTATTACTATGTCTGAAAAGCCACAAACTGAGTTGAGTTGCTAGGACATGCCCCTCAGTTAACTCTAACAAAACTAAAAACTGAATAACAAGACTAAAATGAAAAGCATGTCTATTGTCTTCGAAGTATGAGGACTCACCACTAAAGCTGTTGAAACGCGGACTGAGAATCGATCTAAGCGCGATATGGATAATGAGTACCTGAACCTACTTCATAAAAGGATGTAGTGCAGAGTATGCATCAGTACTTGGAATGTACTGAGCATGCATGATATAAATACTAAGCTGAACAAAGCATAACTGAGCAATGACATAAACTGAGCAAGGATGTAAACTACTGAAACATAACTTAAAAGCTAAGTTGAATGCAATGACCAAGTACTAATCATGAAAATAACATGCTGAACTAAATGCTGAAATATATACTGAAAACTTGGTCAAATGTACTAGGAGTCTGATTGTGGGAGCTACTGTTAACCGACATAAACCACGTGAGCTAAACATGGAGTCCGATGTATATACCCCACTGAGAGGACCCAATATACCTTGCCAAGGGTATAAAGGCATAACTAGCGTGATCACTAAATCTGATGCCCAACAGAGGGGACTTATACTCCTACAAGGGCACATAGTTATGGGACTATGAGGGTATGCTAAATCCTAGTCCAACTCGCCGCTAAGTTTACTCCCAACTGAATATGTATATGACACAAATGTAACTGCAATACTGAATAGCTCAAAATACTAGCATGCAATCTGAGAATGCAACATTTATATACTGATAATGTGACATTCAAAATTTGAAGCATGATTATCTATTTAACTGACCTAGCAAGTGTAATTCATGAACTAAGAGAATCTACACAAACTAGAGTTCTAAGTTTTATACAAGGAATTATGCAAACTTTCCAAGAAACAAGCTATTTTGATTTAGGATACTACGACAACTAAATCACACTAAATATCCAAGGTTTTAGAAACCTTAGATCTAAACAAGATATGGAGAATCAATTAACTGACTAAATTATAGGGACCTAGTGGATGAAAGAAACCCACTAGTGAAATCTCACATACCTGGTGACAAAATCTACGGAGAAATCCTTCGATTTCGGGGCTGAAACTTGAAATAAACCTTCTGATTGTTCTTGGGAAACTGACACGTCTTTCTTCTCCTTTTTGCTCTAAGTTTAGATGATTTTTGGTGAATAAAGGTTTTGGGTAGGTTCTGACTAGATTATTAGGCTTAAACTGAGTAAAATGACGTAGTTCAGGTATTAAACGACATAGTTTAGGTGTCCAATACATAGGGGAAAAGAGGGCCGACCATGGAACCACTAACAGACCGTCAAAGGGACCACGACCCATCAAGTGGGTCGTGGTTGCTGGCCAGTGTCTACTGGTTCTTGGCACCCCTATCTACGGTCCACTTCACGGATCGTGTGAAGGACCACAGACCGTGAAGGCCACCGTGGTTTTTCACTTGGGGCTAGAGGTCTGCTGGCTCAAGATGACGGATCCATTCACGATCCGTCATCAAGACCATGGCTCGTGGTGGGCTCCGTAGTTTGATGTCTGAGTTCTGATGGTTCTGCCTCGCTTCCACGAGCCATACCACGACTCGTGTGGGGGTCCACGGCCCGTGGAGGGCTCTGTGGTCTACTACTTCTGGGTGGGTGGGAACCACGAGCAAGTCGACGGACCGTGGTTCCTTTCACGGTCTGTGAACCCTTCCGTAGTTCACCAAAATTTCTGTTGTTAAGATATGTTACGTTCTGAGGTGTTACATTAGTTATACATGTATTAGTTATGCAGGGTTTAGTTATACATGTATTAATTATGCAGGATTTAGTTATACATGTATTAGTTATGTAGAGTTTAGCTATACATGTATTAGTTATGTAGGGTTTAGTTATACATGTAATAGTTATGTAGGGTTTAGCTATACATGTGTTAGTTATGTAGGTATTAGTTATGCAAGGTATAGTTAGATAGAGATTACAATATATTAATGAATCGATTTTTATTTCTTAATTTCAAATGTTATTAGTGAGCTAATATTTATTATAACCATTAAAATAACCAACTTTATAAATGATACATTAAAATTAAATAAATACCAATAGCTNATAGTTCCTTTCTTGCTCAAATGTGAAAACATTTATAAACTTCTTTGGGAATACTCAGTCCCCTAATAACTTTTGAGAAATGAACTCAACTCTTTACTCTTTACTTTACTTGAAACTTGAGTCTTAAAACGAAGTTTAAACGTTTAATAAAGACTCTTGAAAACTTTAAGAAACTTTTCTTTGACTTGCTTCTTAACTTCTAGACTTGACTCTTAACTTCTTTGACTTTGATCTTAACTTTCCTTGAATTGGACTATGGATTCAAGGTTCATGATCGTATGTTTATAAATGATTCCATGATGTTTAGATGTACCTTAGAGTGTTGGAATCAACTACAAAACGTAGGTACATCGCTTGGAAACTAGTATGAAAAGATGGGGGAAGAATGGGGTGAACTGGCGTCCTTGGCGCTCTGAGAGGTGTGGGGTGCCAGGCTCCAAACTTCAAAGAAGTTTGTGGGGCGCGCTGGCTGGCGCAGCACCCCAAGGCCAAAACTTCATAGCCTGCTTTGGGGCGCGCTGGCTGGCGCGGCACCCCTGCCCCGTTACCCAGGTGTTCTCGATTTTTCTTCTCCGTTTTTCATCTCTAAACCCTCCAATCTTCCCTAGGTCTTTCCCCAAACACTTAGGATCAATTTTACCCTCAATACACAACCAATCTAACTCGAAAAACAGCCCAAAAACATGAATCAAATCAACAAGAAACTTCAACAGCACAACCAATCAAGAACTTAACGATGTCCTTCAAGAACTTCACTTTTTAACATGTAAACAACCCAAAATCGCTAAATTGAAACAAGTTGGTGTATGGGTGAACTAAACCATCACTAAAAGATCTCACATACTTTAATAGGGATCGCCCCCGACAAATTCCACTCCAAAAGCTTGACGTTCTTGGCGAAATCTTGGCTTTTCTCCCTTTCTTTCTTCTTTTCTCTCTTCTCCAAGCCCTAAGCGTATTTCTCAATTCTCCAAACTGACTAAGTCATGTTTTTACCCAATAGATCCCTAAAAATGAATTAGGAAATTAATTAGAGAAAAGACTACTTTGCCCTTCCCTAAATCCGGATTGGGACTTTCCTCGATCCAACAACCCAACTTCCGAAAGGCATATCTCACTCATACGATGTCGAAATCGTGCAAAATCAGCGGCGTTGGAAAGGTTTTCCCAAGGGCTTTCCAACCATATCAAGAAATACTCCTAAATCATCCTGATCTAGGAGTTATGTTTGCTTGAAAATGACCAAAACTCACTTTCTTAACTTAGACAAATTTCCACATGCTTTCCAAAAATGATTATTTTCAGATTTTAAACTCTTTCTAGTCGTTTCTAGGTGCTAGATGTTACAGCGGTCCCGCAAGTAATATAGTGGCTCTTTAAAGAACCGGATTATGAAACCCAAATGACTTGTCAATTAACTATTTTTATTAAATTCTACTGATCTAATTATTTATTTAAGAGAACCAAAAGAGAAGAATGCAAGAACAAAATAATAAAATTACTTACAATAGTTGGAAAATTCCAGGGCTGCAGCATGTATTGGATTTCATGTATCATATTTTTGGCTTAGAACTAATTTTAGTTGTCAAGTTACTGGTTTATAAGGTTGATGATATGATCCGGGTTATATGCCTCTCGTCGCCTACCTCAGTTAGCTATCTAACTACATCATTGAGCGGGGATAAATAGACTAACTGATGAGCATTTATATTTCATCCTATTTCGTAACCAAGCAAGGTGTTCGTCTGGGCGTCACTCCTGAACACTAATCACCTCAATTTAATGGGTGGACCGAGCTCTCTATATTACTTGGTCTATCTAACCTCTCCTCTCCCGATTTTAAGATTAGACAATATATTTATCTCATGGTGATCAAGCACAAAATACTAAAACAAGAGTATAGAAGTAGCTTATAATGACAACCAAGAATTAATTCAGAAACCCTAACTAATCAATATTGAATCTGTAGCTACAGCCCCAGAAGAAGAGCTTTAGCTACTAATGTCTATGAAAACAAGAAGAAGAAAAAAACCCTAAAAAGTATTGCCGACTTTCTCTTCAAAAGTGCCTCCTCCTTACTCTATATTGGTTGTCCAATAATTATTTCTATGGACTATTTATAGATGTAGAAAATGCTAAATAAAATAACTGGGACCAAAACAAACGAGAAAACCAAAACCAAAACTGAGTTGGAATTGTTGTACGTGTTCTGTCCGCCACCTTCAACATTGTGCATAGCTCCTCAATTGGCCACTGCCTTCACCACGTGGCTGGCAACAATATTCTCCTTTCAAGTTTCCAATTGAATGTGCACTTTGGAGCATATAATTTTATATATTATTATATTCAATTTAATCCATTAAAGTGTCTGCTTGATTTCCTTCTATAATCTTTCATCTTTAATTCGTTTTAGCTCCAAACTTCTTTAACTTTACGTCAATTTACTCCTACAAATAAAATACACTACTTAGCACAATCCATAAAATTAATGCTTAAAAAGGATAGATATAAATAATAAATGTGAGGAAAATAATGATTAAAAATATATATATTTGGCCTCACATCACATACAATAAACGAACTAGCCCCAAGCCTTAAACACCACACGTCCTCGCACTATCTTTTTTTTCACAAATTTACTACTAGACAGTGTCTAGTGGCCTTTTATTAAACATAAATAATATCAATAGGGATAAGTGAAAGCAAGGGGGGCTAGGCCTTACCTTACTAATCCTAATGAAGTACCTAACGTCTACTACCTAACAAGCATGAAGAAAATAAGAGCTAGAGAGAACTAAGTATTTTCTAATCACCACAGAGTTTGTAATACACTCCATGATGATATTACAAATGAGGATGCTTAAATAATGTAAAAATATGCCAATCAAGAAGAAAGTTGAGTTATCAACCTCAAACTTTCTATTACAAACACATGAATTAAAAAAAATTGATTGTCCATCAAAAGTATCTTGAAGTATTTTTCTCTTGTCTTTTTCTTCAAATCTATCCAACAACACTTGATAACTCATACTTTCTTTATGGATTTATTGGATCTTGTTGAACCTATTGATACTATCAAATGGTTATGTTTTGCCTGTCACATCGATAGGTGCCTTGGAAAAAACTCCTGAGTCATTTTACCATCGCAACTATGTTGCCTTCCATGTGTCTTCTTTTTGCTTTTGTTACTTCCACTTCTTTGTTACCTAGGTGATATATCTCCTTCCATAGACACTCTATCAAAGCATATGTCCAACATATCTTCCTCATCTTCATCAAGAGAATCCTCTCCCAAATCAAGCATATTGTCTTCCTCATCTTCATCAAGAGAATCCTCGCCCAAATCAATTGTATTTGACACTAAGGTCCTTGACTCATTATTCTTTGCAATCACACATTTAGGCACAAATACGGGAGCTTCTGGACTTAATTTGCAATTCAAAGTAGGTGGTGAAACTTGCTTTTATTGGATCAAATTGTTGTCATTCTTTGTTAACTTTACTTGCTTTCCAGTAGTCTTCGATAAAGCATCAAAGCTATTCGAAAATAATAGGTCTCTTGAGGCATTACTAATATCTTGTCTCTTCTCACTGTCATGAAAATTTCCAATCGCACCCTTTTCACTACATGAAGAATTATTTTGACTAGTCGGAGAAAGTCTTCGATTACTAGTTGAATTTTTTTGTGCAACTAGTGTCCAATTTTTAGTTGCATTCTTGGTTTCAACTTGCAAAACATGCTGCTCAGATGTATCCATTAGTTTGTGTCCTGAATCCATTATTTTTTGGCCTGAACCAACTCGCGGTGCATCAATCCCAACTCTTGGCGTTCCCCCTTTGTTATCGGTAGTTGTTTTAACACCAATATTACTTGTAACAACATCCATTGAGTGTGGACAATTTTGCTCAAAAGTGACAACAACCAACTCTCGATCTAAAGATGTAGCTTTACTTTGATCTACATCTACAACCTTTCTTTTTTCATTAGTATTTCCCTGGCATCACCTTGATACTTTTCACTATCGATAGTACCTTTTGAAGCAATTTCAATGGTATCATCAATTTGTTTGTTATTTTGATTTCTTTTAGAGATCAAACGACAACTATCTTCATGATGACCTTGGTGCTTACAATAATTGCAATACAAAGGTGGATTATCATATACTCCTGAAAAACCTCGATCAACTTACTAGATTTTCCATCCACAAACTGCAATCTTATACGATTTGGAAGCTTTTCCATTAGATCAAGTATAACCTTGACCCTAGTTGTGCTAGGTCTTGACTTGATTTGAGTAGTTTTATTTATAGCTATTGGTTTCCTAACTGCCGATGCTAGACAATAGAGACTTCTTTGCAAAAAAATCTGGAGATAAGTTCGGTAAAGAAATCCAAACCACAGCTAACGTCGTTTCCTCCATAGGATTATATCCAATGGACCATGGAAAAACCCTACATTTGTGCTCCTCTCCATTGTAGAGAAGATAATTAACTGAGCGAGATAAATGTAGTACATAATCTTCATATTGATCAAATCTTAACAAAATTTGTCTTGGAGCAAGTAAGCCAATTAAACAATTGCCCTTGGTACCAAGATATTTTGGTAAAATTGACCTTAATACCTTTAAATCTAGCGCACCATAGGAAAATTTAAACACCACTGGTTGATGCAATCCCTCTTCAATCATAAAGTCTTGCCTTTCCTCCATTGAAAACGTGATAGTTGGTTCTCCATGAATTATTTTGATTGATTTTTCGATTGTTTTTGAGTTAATTAGGGCAGATTGTTTAGGATTTATAATATTGAAATTGAAAAGGTTGGCATATGTGGTGGTTTGGAATGGTGGGACGGGCTGGACAGCCTCAAAAAGAGGTCGTCTAGTGGTCGTAGCAGCCATGAGAACTGCGCAGCTGCTGGCTAGAAAGGAAACCCTAGGTCAGCCTTATTTTTAGAGTGTTTGGTCCCACGTCATTGCACTCTCGTAATAGACTTTTCTTGCAATTTAGATCTTACAAATACAACTATTAAGTTACTTGAAATTGTGGGAGCACGATATAAAATTTCAAATTTGATTGTGCATGAGTTAATTAAGGAGAAAAAAATAGTAAAAAGATTAGGATGAGAGAGAAAAACAATTTGTATATTGGGGAAACAGAAAATATGGTAGTATACAGATCCGGAAGTGGTTCCTAGTAAATAGGAAGAAAGGTTAGTCGTGCGGTAATTTTTTACAATGATAAATAGTTAAGTAGTATATGTTTGCTTTGTCATGTAATTTTCCAAAGAAAAATGATAAGTTGGCTGATCTTCCAATACTTCATCGGAGCTGCCAAGAAGTTTGTTCGATCTGCTACTAGACTATTCGAACCAATGTCGGAGGTCAAGGAATCCACAGTAACCAAGAGCAAAGCAAAAAATTCTATTTCAAATTTGTCACCATCCCTTCCTCAACAATTTATCGGTATTATTTCTAGCCATTGGATTGAATGATTCTCCAAGATTTGCCTTTGAGAAGATGAAAAAATTTGAGATTTAGAAAACGGCATACAATGGATTTGATTGTAACCTTAGAAAAAGACTATATTTAATTGGGAGTGATGTAGGGTAATTTAGTCATTTTAACTTTTTATTCATGTATTAGTTATTCAGGTATAAGTTATTTCACCTTCTACTCGCATAAAACAGTACATAGATTGACTCATAACGTATACATGTATTAGTTATGTGACATTTTAATTTGCTAACCAAACATAGTAATATGTGTGTTGAATTTTTTCCATCAAACATGGTAAAGCTTATACAAAGTTTTATACATGAATAACTCAACCCTTATCCAGTAACCGAACTGCCCCTAAGGGGCCGTTTGGTAGCTGGATAGAGTTGTGCATGTATTAGTAGTGTGTGTATTAGTTTTCACGCCCCGAGGCTACCCCCTTAACGTAACACGGGACGTAGAATCACGAGTGACCCCAAGCTAACCTTGCGTCTGGCATATATCAAACATATTGAGAATAACTGAATAAGACATATACTATGCAGAAGCTAAAACAATGGATAACGAAAAAAATGGGGAAACCTCAAGTATTATGAATGTATAAACCATACTAAGAGTTTAATAACAACTGAAACATAAACTTAACAATTCAAGCTGATTCTATTACTATGTCTGAAAAGCCTCTAACTGAGTTGAGTTGCTGGGACATGCCCTTCAGCTCACTCTAACAAAACTGAAAACTGAATAACAAGACTAAAATGAGAAGCATGTCTATTGTCTTCGAAGTATGAGGACTCACCACTGAAGCTGTTGAAATGCGGATCGAGAATCGATCTTAACGCGATATGGATACTGAGTACCTGAACCTACTTCATAAAATGATGTAGTGCAGAGTATGCGTCAATACTTGGAATGTACTGAGCATGGATGATATAAATACTAAGCTGAACAAAGCATAACTGAGCAATGACATAAACTGAGCAAGGATGTAAATACTGCAACATAACTTAAAAGTTAAGTTGAATGCAATGACCAAGTACTAATCATGAAAATAACATACTGAACTAAATGCTGAAATATATACCGAAAACTTGGTCAAATGTACTAGGAGTCTGACTGTGGGAGCTACTGTTAACCGACATAAACCACGTCAGCTAAACATGGAGTCCGATGTATACACCCCACCGAGAGGACCCAATATACCTTGCCAAGGGTATAAAGGCATAACTAGCGTGATCACTAAATCTGATGCCCAATAGAGGGGACTTATACTCCTACAAGGGCACATAGTTCTGGGACTATGAGGGTATGCTAAATCCTAGCCCAACTCGACGCTAAGTTTACTCCCAACTGAATATGTATATGACACAAATGTAACTGCAATACTGAATAGCTCAAAATACTAGCATGCAATCTGAGAATACAACATTTATATATTGATAATGTGACATTCAAAATTTGAAGCATGATTATTTGTTTAACTGACCTAGCAAGTGTAATTCATGAACTAAGAGAATCTACACAAACTAGAGTTCAGAGTTTTATACAAGGAATTATGTAAACTTTCCAAGAAACAAGCTATTTTGATTTAGGATACTACAACAACTAAATCACACTAAATATCCAAGGTTTTAGAAACCTTAGGTCTAAACAAGATATGGAAAATCAATTAACTGACTAAATTCTAGGGACCTAGTGGATGAAAGAAACCCACTAGTGAAATCTCACATACCTGGTGACAAAATCTACGGAGAAATCCTTCGATTTCGGGGCTGAAACTTGAAACAAACCTTCTGATTGTTCTTGGGAAACTGACACCTCTTTCTTCTCCTTTTTGCTCTAACTTTAGATGATTTTTGGTGAATAAAGGTTTTGGGTAGGTTCTGACTAGATTATTAGGCTTAAACTGAACAAAACGACGTAGTTCAGGTATTAAACGACATAGTTTAGGTGTCCACTTCACGGACCGTGTGAAGGACCACAGGCCGTGAAGGCCACCGTGGTTTTTCACTTGGGGCAAGAGGTCTGCTGGCTCAAGATGACGGACCCATTCACGACCCGTCATCAAGACCACGGCCCGTGGTAGGCTCCATAGTTTGATGCCTGAGCTCTGGTGGTTCTGCCTCGCTTCCACGAGCCATACCACGACTCGTGTGGGGGTCCACGACCTGTGGAGGGCTCTATGGTCTACCACTTCTGGGTGGGTAGGAACCACGAGCAAGTCGACGGACCGTGGTTCCTTTCACGGTCTGTGAACCCTTTCGTGGTTCACCAAAATTTTTGTTGTTCAGGTATGTTACGTTCTGAGGTGTTACATTAGTTATACATGTATTAGTTATGCAAGGTTTAGTTATACATGTATTAATTATGCAGAATTTAGTTATACATGTATTAGTTATGTAGGGTTTAGCTATACATGTATTAGTTATGTAGGGTTTAGTTATACATGTATTAGTTATGTAGGGTTTAACTATACATGTGTTAGTTATGTAGGTATTAGTTATGCAAGGTATAGTTAGATAGAGATTACAATATATTAATGAATCAGTTTTTATTTCTTAATTTCAAAAGTTATTAGTGAGCTAATATTTATTATAACCATTAAAATAACCAACTTTAGAAATGATACATTAAAATTAAATAAATACCAATAGCTAAAAATAGCAAAGTAAATACTAACAAATAACTAAAAGAAATTAAGTAATTTGTATTCAACATGATTAAGTAATTAAGTAGTATCTAATTTAAATTAAACTAAATAATAGATAACTAAAAAATTAAAACTTGTATTTTTAAGCAAAAAAAATAAAACTTGTATTTTTAACTAAAAAGAAAACAATTAACAAGAATTTAAGCAAAGAAATTAAGCAATTATCAAGACGAAAAACTCAAAGAAAAAAATGGTAGTACATTTTTTAATATGTATTAATTATTTGGTTAGTTTTATATATATATATATATATATATAAGAGTAAATTAATAGGGGTGAATGTGTAATTTACCATTTTAATACATGTATAACTAATACCCACATGACTTATTCCACCTTCTGTCTGGCCTAAATTATACATAGATTCCCTCACAAGTTATACAAGTATTAATTATGTAAGATTACAAGAAAGGCAACCAAACACCGTATAAAATAATACATGAATAACTTTTATGCAACATTTGAAAATCTGCCAACCAAACACTGTACAAAATTAATACATGAATAACTTTTATCCTATTTGCAAACCAAACATGGTATACAATTAATACATGAATAACCAAGTTATCCATGTATTAGCTTTGCCTTATCCAGCTACCAAACGACCCCTAAGTGTTTTATTGTAAGGGATTTATCCATATTTGAGTTATAGTATAGAGTTGTTCTGTGTAGTTAGCTCTTTTAATTGCTTCCATTCTCCTATAAATGTATATTGTGCTGCCATCTTGTTTATAACATCAGAGAAACAAAGATGGCAGTCTGTAGCAAAAAAGATGATTTTCAGACCACAATTCAGAATGGTTATGACAAAATGAGTGAGCTAAAAGCCTTTGATGATACTAAGGCTGGTGTCAAAGGGCTTGTTGATGCTGGAATCAATAGAGTACCTAGAATATTCATTCTACCGCCAAAATACAGGGTGGAAACATGTGAAACGCACATCAGTTTTCCAGTGATAGACCTCGAAGGCATTGATGAGGATCCGATCAAGTATAAGGAGATTGTGGACAAAGTTCGAGATGCATCGGAGACATGGGGTTTCTTTCAAGTGGTTAATCATGGTATTCCAACATCCATCTTGGACAAAACATTACAAGGAACACGACAGTTTTTTGAGCAAGATACCGAGTTTAAGAAACAGTATTACACTCGAGATATTGGGAAAAAGGTGATTTATACTAGCAATTTTGATTTGTATAGCCCTTCTGTTCCAGCTGCAAGTTGGAGAGACTCAATTTTATTTTTCATGGCTCCGAATCCTCCTAGTCCACAAGAATTCCCCAAAGCGTGCGGGTACATTTCTATATACCATAACCACAGAGAGGCAACCAAGCATACTCTGTTATTTACTCTGTTTTTTTTTCTTACAAATATGTCCTGTTTCAATGAATTTATGTAGGGAAATTCTAATGGACTACTCCAAAGATGTGACGAAATTGGGGTTCTCCTTGCTTGAATTATTGTCTGAAGGTCTCGGTCTCGATCGTAGCTATCTCAAAGATTATATGGATTGTTGTCATATAAGTTGCTTGTGCCATTACTATCCATCATGCCCTCAGCCAGAACTCACCATGGGCATCAGTCAACATTCCGACACTGAATTTATCACAGTGCTTCTACAAGATGATATGGGTGGACTCCAAGTTCTTCACCAAAATCAATGGTTTGATGTTCCTCCTATACCTGGTGCTCTTGTCGTCAATGTTGGAGATTTTCTGCAGGCTAGTACTCTTTTCTTTATAATCTTATATCTGATGCACCCTGACCATATGCATGAAAACAAAATGAATCGTTGAAGCCATTTGAAACATCTTTGTTTATTTTTGTACTAAAACCAACAAGTTGTGCTTATTGTTTTCCAGCTCATGTCAAATGACAAGTACGCAAGTGTTGAGCATAGAGCAATTGCAAACAAAGATGGATCAAGAATGTCAGTTGCGTGCTTCTTTGGCGAAAATCCATTGCAATCTTCAAAGCTGTATGAACCAATTACTGAATTGTTATCAGAAGATAATCCTCCAAAATATCGCGCAACCACAGTGATTGACTACAAAAATTATGTCCTTAATAAAGGCCTAGATGGAACTTCTGCGCTGTTGAGTTACAAGATCTAATCACAATAATAATGTACCAATAAGTGGTGTTACAGCCCTTGATCAAAATAAGGGTTGTTTTTACCTTTTTCAACGTATTTAAAGTTAATAAAAATACATCTTAATATCTAAGAATTAGTAGTTTTCTTTAAGGTTATGCCGAAAATAAAAACATCACTTGTTTGAAAACGAAGGAAGTATTTGTTTAGTTGTTGGGTGTGAGTGTAACTACTACTGCTATTGAATAATGAAAACAAGTTTGTGTATTTCATACTTACAAAATGATATTTGGCTTGTTACACAACAACTTTCTGGTCATGTATTAGATTTACATTAATACTTGAGAATATTTGTATCGATATGAATGTTGGTGAAATAAACATCTACTCAGATAGAATTATTTGTGTCGATATGAATGTTGGTGAAAGGATACCCACCTTTTGTTGGTCGATAAAAATGATGATTAATTAATCATTGATAATGATAAGTTCTGATTTAACACAGAACCTGTAGGGGAAAGTAATTCTAACAGCTAGTTGAGTACTCAATCGAGTGCCCCATAGAAAACACAATCTATTCCATATGAAAATGAAAAGAAAGGAAGTCCAGCTTGATTTACTTCAAAGTGTAGGGTGTTTGACTAAGATGCAAGTTCCTAAATTCAAAAGGGTAAAATAGGATCAAAAACTATTGATTGTGTTTTCATAGAATATGCCTTCAATAATAAAGGATATCAATTTCTGAATCACAATTCAAAAAAATCGGACATTAAATTAATACAGTGATTATCAGACTATGTTATGAAATTATTATGTTTATGGTGGATATTGATGAGGTAGTTAGTGAATCTTTTCACATAACGCTAGTTTCGCCTCAGTAAGTACTAGTTGATTGAACTACCTACTCATTGTGTCTTTTTATTAATCATGTTCTTCAATTTCGTGAATAGATGTAACTTGAAACATTGTGAATTTTCATAATAAAATGAGTTTGTTGAAAGACAACCTTTTAAAAAGATAAGACGGTTCGTTGGTATGATTAAAAAAAAACAATTGATGATAAAGATAAAAATCAACAATAACTTTGATTACACTTCATGAAATGTGTTATTAATTGAAAAAGTATCTGCACATTTGTGTTCGGATCAAGTTTAGCACATAGTGATGGAGTTCTGTATTGTATTCATTGATCCCTAAAATAGATAAAAGTTGGTACCTATGAAAAATGTTTGAAATTTGACTCCTTGTAGATGTCCATGGACCTGTTGGAATATGAAAGTGCTACTTATAGTTGGTCCAACTACCTACGATTTCCACAATGAGCATGAATAAAGAAGAAGCCTTGTACAAGCCCCTCCTCATTTCGCGCATTTCTACTAGTTTTTTGCGACTTTTTAACTTGTCAGCTCTTCAGTTTTTGAGATTTCTTTTAGAAAAAGTCAATACTCATTGCAGAAGTTATGGGAAAGTTTGAATAAACATCAATATATGTGGTGGAATAGGATCCTCCTATTCTCAAAGTTATCACACTAATGCAAAAACTTAACTTCAAATTCAAAAGTACAATCAGCAGAAGTATGAAATACACAAAAGGAAGTAGTAATAATGGTTACATTACTATGATGATTAGATCTTGTAACGCGACAATGCAGAAGTTCCATCAACGCCTCTAGTGAGGATGTAATTAGAGTGGTCTTTCACTGTTGTGGCACGATATTTTGGAGGATTATCTTCTGACAACAATTCAGTAATTGGTCCATAAAGCTTGGAAGATTGCGCATGACTTTCACTGAAGAAGCACGCAACTGACATTCTTGATCCATCTCTGTTTGAAATTGCTCTGTGCTCAGCACTTATGTACTTGCCATTCGACAGGAGCTGCAAAAAATAAGCAAAGGTGTTTGAAAATGTTTAGTATAATTTTCAAATTGCTTAATATTGTATATGCGTACTAACCTGCAGAAAATCTCCAAGGCTAACCACAAGAGCACCAGGTGTCGGAGGAACATCAACCCAATGATTCTGGTGAAGAACTTGGAGTCTTCCGATATCATCTTGTAGAAGGACCGTTACAAAATCAACATCGGTATGTTGAATGGTGCCCATGGTGAGTTCTGGCTGAGGGCATGGTGGATAGCAATTGCACGAATAACTGAGTTGAAAACAATCCATATAATCTTTCAGATAACTACGATCAAGATCAAGATCAAGACCAAGACCTTCAGATAATAATTCAAGCAAGGAGAAGCCCAATTTCCTCACATCCTTGGAGTAGTCCATTAGTATTTTCCTGCACACATTAATTGAAACCGGACATATTTGTTAAAAATAAACAGAGTAATAACAGAGTATGCTTAATGACCCGTCTTCTGTTCAATTTTAGATAGTCAACTAACTGAGCTACTAAGATTTCCCTAACAATATACTCCAAAACTCACATTAAGCATAAGTAAATCATGTGTCATGCTACGTTTAATATATTCAGATTAAGAAAAGAATATATATATGTACCAGCATGGTGTTGGAAATTCTTGTGGACTGGGAGGATTAGGAGTCATGAAACAGAAAAATGCGTCTTTCCAACTTACAGCCAGGGCCGGCTTTTGCCTATAAAATTTTAGGCATAGGCCTTAGGCCCCCAATTTTTGGGGGCCTCAAATTTTTATAAATAAAAAATTATATATCTTAACCCCATTCAAATAGAAGAAATTAAGGAAACATTGTTTTGGATTCTTACATTTTCTTCGTTAACACTCACATTATTTATCCTTTGTAACTCTTTTTGCACTCTATTTCTTCAAATCTTTGATAGTTAGGGGTCGTTTGGTTTGAAAATGAGTTATGATGGGATAAGTTATGTTGGGATAAATTATATTGGGATTAGTTATGATGGGATAAGTTGTGTTGGGATTATTTTTTATTGAGTGTTTGATTTGTTGTATTCAAAATAATAAATTTTAAGAACAATTTATTTGTTTACAAAAATGCCCTTCATTAATGTAAAAAGTTATATAACAAAAGGGTTGAAAGAGACATTTTTGTCATTTACCTATTTTATCCCGGGATAAGTTATCCCGGGATTACTATACCACCCAAAGAGAGGGATAACTTATCCCGGTACTAATTATTAATCCCGGGATAAGTTATCCTGAACTTGCCAACCAAACAACAAAATAAGCGGTACTATAATTTAATCCCGGGACTATTTGGTATTATCCCTCACACCAAACGACCCCTTAGAGTAATCCACTCTCAAAAATATGAATCAATAGTCGAAAAGTGTTGAACAAAGTGCATTACAAATTCTTTTTTTTTAATTTATTTGTTAATTTTCATATTAAAGTAGGTATACCAAGCTATCAACTTTTTGAATCAAATTCTATGATTCTAACTCTTATCTTTAAAGTTTATCAACTTATTACTTATAAAATTGTGTTAATAATTCATATAATAATTATCTCAATAAAAGGATGTTTTTCAATGTTGAATTGAAAAAATCTTACTTAAAACTAATAATTAAAAAAAAAGTGTTTGAAAAATCATTTATATAAAAGATATTAAGTAGTAATTTACATCTAGAAATTTAGAAAAATAAATAGATATAGATAAAATTTATATAGATTTTAGGCCTCTAATAAAAATTTCGCTTTAGGCCACAGATTATGTTGAGCCGCCCCTGCTTACAGCTGGAACAGAAGGACTATACAAATCAAGATTGCTAGTATAAATCACTGTTTTCCCAGTATCTCGAGTGTAATACTGTTTCTTAACCTCATTATCTTGCTCGAAAAACTGTGGTGTTCCTTGTAACGTTTTGTCAAGGACGGATGTTGGAATGCCATGATTAACCACTTGGAAGAAACCCCATGTCTCTGATGCATCTCAAACTTTGTCCACAATCTCTTTATGCTTGATCGGATCCTCATCGATGCCCTGGAGGTCTATCACTGGAAAAGTAAAGTTTGTTTCACATTTTTCCGCCCTGTTTTTTGGAGATAGAATGAATATTTGAGGCACTTCAGTGATTTCAGAATCAACAAGTCCTTTAACACCNATAGTATTTTATTTTAAAAAATAAAATTCTACATCACCCTATTTAACCCTTCACTCCTAATAATTTTTTAAAAAACATTTTTTCTGGTTTTGTGATAGATATGTACATACATTTTAAGGATTTTTTTCTAGTTGTGTACCGAATATAACATAAATAAAATTTTTATTTAAAAAAAGTCTCGCGGCGGCAAGTAAAAAAATATTTTTGATATGTATATATCTAACACAAAATGAGAAAAAAATTGGAACCGGAGGGTTAGGTGGAGTGGGTAGAATTAAATTTTTTTTAAAATAAAATAATATTTAAATTAGAATGGGGGGGGGGG